>NW_010360643.1:125509-134413 GCF_000414095.1 Morus notabilis | reverse complement strand
CGCAGTTATCTTCCGCAGTAAGTTTAAGAAAAATCATGTATATGTCTCTATGATTCAAAGGTTTCAAGTATGTATGTTTAAAAAGTATAGGTACATATGTATGTTAAGGAAACTGAGGTTGTAGCTAACAATCCTCGTTTTGAGTATTTAAGTTTTAGAACGTTGCAACAGTGCATGCAACAAATAAACGAATTTTAAACATGACGATTTAAATGATTGATTTTAAAAGGACTTTAAGATGTACTTGAATTTAAGATTTCTCACGAAATCCGTTTTAAAGTCAAATTAAATGGCCCAATTAAATTGGCTAGTTTTAGAAAGGCTTTTAAAGAGTATTTGAAACAAGAGTTCAAACACAGCTCCATTTGAAAAATATTTCTAGAAGGTTTTATCTTAATTGAAATTAAGAAAAGCTTTAAGAAATTCAGTGATTTATTCTTTTGAAATTATTGTTACGAATTATGAAAGTATTCATTCTTATGTTTAAAAAAAAAAAAAATGTTCCGCAAATTTTAAGAAATGCCAGTAAGTACAAGTTAAAGTTTAAGTTACAGTGGCGGCCTCATAGGAGGGTCGTCACAACTAACGCTTTATTGTATACACAACAACAGTCATAAAAATCTTACCTCTATTTCTTTAATAAAATTTGAGAATATAAAATTATCTGTGTGAAAAGGGCCCCGTTCATTTCGCCGATTCGAGTTTAGAATTCGATATTTGCTACAGTAAAAAGCTCTCAGAAACAGTCACATCTAACTTTTTTACTACAGTAGAAAGCTCTCATACAAAATCACATCTCAACTCGAATTACAAACTCGAATCAGCGAAGTGAACGGGCACTTTTTCTCCCGAATCACTCTAATTAAGTAAAAGAGAGGAGAAAATGATATTTAATGCATAAAAAAAGTAAGTTTACGATATTAAAAATGATATTTTAAAGTTTCATTCGTTTCGCGAATTTGAGTTTTCAGTTCAAGTTAAGATGTGACATTTTATAATAGTTTTTAATTGTAACAAAAAATATTAGATGTGACATTTTTTAAGAATTTTTAACTGTAAAAATCTAAAACTGAAAGCTCGAATCGATGAAATGAACGAGACCTTAATTTTGAGAGTACCATTTCAATTTTATGAATAATGCAGAGCATCAAAGTGATTTTTTCTTTAAAAAAAAAAGTAAAATATATCAAAATAATTTTCCCTTTTATTTTCGTAATAATCACCTGAAAACAATTTAAGTCACACACACACACACACACACATATATATATATATTCTTTTTTTTTTTCCATCGCGTGGCATGTCGAAACCAATCTCGAGAGCAAGTAGCATAGGTTCGGATTGAAAAAAACTACAAAAGAATATACTTATACCCGGCCTACCTATGTCTTCATATGAGTTGATAAGAAGAATATAAGAACAAGTTCTATTGGACTTAATAATGATAAAAATCTTGTTAATCCCATTATTGCATTGACCCAGTGAAACTAGGATTAAAGAAAAACAAAACACTGAAAATTTTACCGAGGTGTGGGGCAAAATTCCCTATGTCCTCAAAGAACTCGATCCACTATCAGAGATTGTAATTCACACTCAGAACTCTCAGATTACACCAAAAAAAAAAAAAAAAAAAAAAAAAACCAAAAAAAACAAAAACCCAAAAATTAAAACTTTTCCCAAAAAATTCCCCAGAGAAAATACCAAAAAAAAAAAAAAAAAACCCTCAATTTCTCTCTTGACTTTCCCAATCACAATACAAGATTTTCTCTCACTAGAAATCCCAATCTCTCTTTTAAGTGTCTTCAACAAAATGCAGCATTCCAATTAGCTTCATTAAGAAACGACACTTTTGAGGATGCTTCAACGTATTGTCGTTTACTGAGATTACTTCAACATATGCTCCCAGAGATTTCCTGGGGACGCAGCTTAATTGCATTGTAGTCACAACTGTAACGGTTCAAGAACAGACTGCTCAGATTCAAGACATAAAAGAAAGTAGTGAAATCCATGTTCAACCAGGGATGAAAATTCTTCTTCATCTCAACCATATTGGAGTTCTAATATTTCTGACTCAAGACATTGGCCGAAATCTAGCCATAAAGAAGATACCACAGAGTAAGTTCAATCAAGTAACATTTTGATCATATCGTCTTTTGTTGAGATGTACTAAACATTTAATCGAGCTATATAGGAAGCCAATTCAATCACTAGGGGCACGTTTAGAAAGTATATTCAAACTCAATTTTTTTGATTCTGACGTTTAAAGTTTAAATTTTTTGTGAGAATTTTACACTGTAACAAAATCATGAGTTTGAATTTGAGTATATAAAACAAACACCTCCTAAAATTTTTTGGGCGGATCATCAGCATAAGGAGCATTCATGCCTATCAAATTAAGAAAACAACGTAACAATAAGCAACAGGGTATTAGCACGCTCAGGGTCAAAGACGTTGGAGAAATAATGTATCACAAGAATGCGAAGCCGAGAGAGAAAATTGAGTATAGGATTACTTAAAGAAGAAGTGGGGATAGTGATTTTAGGGTCTTGGGATAAATTGAAAGAACTCGTAATCTGAGGTAAAAACACTGATTATGCAAAGAAGAATGCTTATAGTCTTCATATTTGAAAGTGAAAGAGTTTCAAGTTGCATAAATAAAACCCGCACGTTTATTTCTAGCTGTTTTCTTTTGCGAATTCTGTAGAGTTGTTGCTTACCGTATTTTTCTTTTGTTTGGTTTTCCCTTGTGGCTAGATGTGATTTTATTTTTATTTTCATTTTTTCTATTTAATCTTTACTAAATTAGATTAAAGCCTTATTTGAGTTATAAATGGGTGTTTGATATGAGAATTCGTGTCATGATTCGGATCATAGTTCGTGACTCTCTACAATATTTTTTCTCATAAAAAACACAAGTAAGTTGAGAATAATATTAATTCTGAATCATAATTCTGAATCTATGAACCAAATGTCCACTGTAGACTCCAATCTAATTGTGATGGGCTAACTCTCTCTAGCTCGTACCTTTTTTATTTGTATATATGTAGGCCCCGTTCATTTCACTGATTCGAGTTTAAAATTTAAATTTTGTTACAGTAAAACGCTCTTAAAAACAATCACATTTATCTTTTTTACTATAGTAAAAATTTATCACAAAAAATTACATTTCAATTTATATTAAAAACTTAAGTCAACGAATTAAACGGACTGTATATATTTTTAGTTGAGAGTTTAAAGATGTCTTTTTTTATATTTTAAAATAAAAAATTTAAACTCATACCCTTTAAACTAAAATAGACTGAGACGTGCAATTAACATCCTCGTATAACCGAGACTGGTGAGCATAATGTTTTACGTTTTGCACGTGGTAACAACTATAAAGAGCTTGCAATGGCCAATTCAGAGGTATCCAGTTCCACGAACTTTATTTATATTATATCGATCTCAACAGATATATACATATATATATATATATATATAGATTAAAAAATAATTAAAAAAAAACTCCACCACATAGGAATCCAAAAATGTGATGGATATTTTTTACTTAAAAAATGTGTTGGATCAACATGTCTACGAAGATTCACTGAATGAGTACTGCTTTCTTCTCTTCTAGATAACAACACCAACAACAAAATTTTGCAGTGTTTCATGTAAAAGTTACTCGTGTACTGAATATAGCATACGTGACAAATGTAAATAGCTTCAGACAAATTCATCGCTTTTGTAAATTGGACATAAGGCTGTTCATGAGTTAGGTTGGTGCGGGATAAAATTTTTTTTTCTTCATCTTAAAGAGTGCGGGTTGCACATATTTAGCTCCAATGATGTTAAAAAAATTTCACAACCCAACAATGTTCGGACTGGGTTAGGACGGTGCGAAATGGGTTGGGTGGTCGGTTTCAACATTAAAAAAATTAAAGACTTAAAGTTCAATATAATATTCAAACTTCATCATTAAATACAAATAGCAACCATCCTTATCAGTCTGGCGAGAGAGCGCCGGAGAAAGTGGGCCAGACGGCGACCGAGAGGACTGAGCAATGAGGAGAGAGTTATGAGGGGGTTCACAGGAGGGGAAGAAGAGGGAAAACTGAAAAGGAAGATGCAAGAAGAGGGGGTTCACTGGAAGGAAGACCGAGAATGAGATTGTAAACCCTAATGTTAGCGAGCCTAGGATAGAACTTAGACAGTTCGTCTTGGACCGAAAGCTTAGGGGTATATTATGCGGGTTGGGTTGGGGATTACGGGTTGTTATAAGTCCAATCCGCAATCCGCCCCAAACACTTCGGGCCAGATGTATAATGAGCCGTAAATTTAAAAATTATGCTGCGAGTTACTTTTTTCGACTTGAATTGAGACGGGATGGGTTGGATTTACGAGTTGTTCAATTTTATGAACAGCCCTAATTGGACAGCCGAGTACCAAAATAATAATAATAATAATAAATTAATTAAAAAAAAAGAAAGAAATGGAGCACTTTGCCGAGACAATTTATTTTTCTTTTTCTCCTTTTTATTTGTATTTTTTCCTTTTTAATTCATTATAAACAATGACGCAATCCCAAAAAAAAAAGATGTAAAATACAAATTCAAAACGACGTCGTTATTAACGTTGTCGTAGTGCAATTTCCACAACAACGTACGAATCGATCAAGAACTGGTGGCGATCTCTTGTTGCAGAGCGTGTTGAAGCCAAAACCAGGACTCGTCCATGAGGTCAGGGCTCAATCTGAACATCAAGACGCAGAACTCCATCTGGTTCAGCGCTCCGTCGCCGTCCAAATCGCCCTCCTTAACCATGCTCTCGAGCTCGTCTTCTCTCAGGTCCTGGAGGCCGAGAACCGCCGAGTTTCGCCGCAAGCTGTCGAGCGTGATCAGCCCCTTTTCCTTGTCCATCAGAAGCTCGAATCCGTTGCAGAGCTCGTTTATCAGCCCTTCGCCGCCCACTTTCTCCGCCATCACCGGCAACAAGTCCTCGAATTCGAAAGCCCTAGCTATCCCCGCCATTGTTGATCGTTCTTGAATCTTGATTGATTCTGCTGTAAGGAAGAGAACGGAGAGATAGAAACGTGGAAATTTGTTGTTGGTGTGGGGGAAACATTGGGAGGGGAGAAGCTTTATATATAGAGAATAGAGAGAGACAGGAGGAGAGAGAGAGAGAGAGAGAGGGAGAGAGTGACGGGTTCTTCGAAGGAGGAAGCAAGAAGTATGGTCCAAAAGACAGACATTTAATTGCTGGTCGGCTTTTGATTTTCACACCTGCAAATTGCTTTTCTATTTCCCAGAAGTTTGTGAGGGTCATTTCCGTCATTTTAGTAGATTTCACGTTACTATTATTTTAATTTTTATAAATAGTACAACATTATTTCTCTGTCTAAAAATTATTAATTTTGTTAAAATATTATTGAGCCGTCTATGATATTTTAGTAAATAAAAGTTTACGAGAGTATAAAAAACCATACACGTGGTAACTGTCTATGATTAATTTTATATTTTTAATTCTTTTTGGAAAAGTATTCAATTTTAGTTTTTATTTGCATTGAATCATTGACATCGAGATTAATAATGTATAATGGTAGGGTCTGTAATATGGGTCACGAGACTACGACACGACTCGAAAATGATACGAATTTTACGGGTTAGGTTTGAGAAAAAATGGGTTCAGGTCAGAATTGGGTCGACCTGAAATTGACACGAAAAATACGGGTCAATTTCGGGTTGGACCCGCCTAACCCGAACACGACACGAAACTCGTAAAAAACTAAAAAATACATATATTTTTCATTTCATATTTTAAATTTTATTATGAACTTGTGATATCATTATAGTTATACTCAAAATCTTATACTATTATTTGCTTAATTTCAATGGATGTGATTGTAATTTAGTGTGTTATGAATTTTAAGTTATTTCTAATACGTAAAAAACTAAATAAAAGTATACAACTTTCGTGTCAATTTCGGGTTCACAGGTCCATTTCGTGTCACGGGTCATTTTCGGATCGTGTCGTGTCAACTCGTAAAGTGGTCGTGTCGTGTTCGTGTTGCGGTTTTAAAAAAATTTCGTGTTCGGGTTGACTGTAAATTTTAAAAAAACGATCAAAACACAACACGAACACAACACGTGACACGAATTACCACCCCTATGTAACAATGGTTTCATTGACAATTTTGTCCTTCATTATTACAATTTTGTTCTTCATTGGGACTTTGCTCTTTGCCACAGACTCATATTGTAGCGTGTTATGGTCCATTTGCGCTTTGGTCTTTGACTTTGGTCCCGTTTATTTCACCGATTCAAGTTTTGTTACAGTAAAAAGTTCTCAGAAATAGTCACATCTAACTCTTTTACTATAGTAAAAAGTTCTTATATAAAATCATATATCAACTTAAATTAAAAACTCGAATCAACGAAGGGGCAATTTCGGATTTACATCCATTCCTCGATGGAGGACTTTCACACAGCAGAATTCCTTGCTCGTTTTGACTTCCACCCCTTTGACTAGAAAGGGTGTTCTTTGGTGATATAAAAAAATGCTAGCTCACTTCTTCTCTTACATTTTTTTTTTGTCACTTTTTATACTTTATTACTTATTATATTTAAATAAAAAAATGAGGGCAATTTCGGATTTACATCCATTCCTCGATGGAGGACTTTCACACAGCAGAATTCCTTGCTCGTTTTGACTTCCACCCCTTTGACTAGAAAGGGTGTTCTTTGGTGATATAAAAAAATGCTAGCTCACTTCTTCTCTTACATTTTTTTTTTGTCACTTTTTATACTTTATTACTTATTATATTTAAATAAAAAAATGAGATAATAGAATTTACATATTAAATAATAAATTTAAAAAGTGATAAAGAGAATGAGAGAAATTAACATTTATTGATGATATATTATATACCTAAATATATAAAAAATATATGAATAAAGGGTCCTTTGGATTTTACAGGTTTGACCTTGTTCACATGATTCCTTCCTCTCCGAAAGCTGGCAAAGGATTCTTATTTACATATCTTATTGTTTAAAGGGGGGGAAAAAAAGTTTTACATAATAGTTTATTTAGGTTCCTGTCTTTTAGCTCTCTTTCTCTGATCATTCTGAAGCTTCCTATAAAAATTCTTCAGAAGATCATGAGAAAGTTCGTGTGTGCTGATAATTTATTATTTCTTAAATTTTTTTTTTAAAATTTTGTTTTGAATTGGGGTAGATTATAGATCTCAAGCTCAACACACATAAATATTAATCATTTGTTTTTCATGATCTAAACCTTAGATCTCGGATATGCGTGGGGGCAAATCTTCTTGATCCCTAACTTCATAATGTTAATGTGATGCAAATGTTACAATAATTTTTTAAACTAAATCCTTACATAATATATCATCTCTGTAAAATAATAATAATAAATAAATAAATAAATGAGAGATCATGATCAAATAATAATATCATAAATATGATCACCTTTCACTCCGTCTAGGGGTTAAAATTTGAACATTATTTTTCAATTATTTTTTTTATCCAAACCTTAGAGAAGAAAGTTTTGGACCAACCTTCAAGCACCGTCCAACAAATCATATACAAACTTACATTCATATTTGTCGGTTCTTCTGGTTGTTTTCATTCCTCCTTTATTTCTAGTGTAACATAATTTATCTCTTCCAGGAAAAGTAAAAAATTAAAAAAATTAAAAAAATTTAAAAATAAAAAGCCAAAGAGCAAAAAAGAAAAAACGAAAATCAACTGCAAAAATTGCATGTGAACATGGCTGTACGAGATTGTAATTTGCTATTTCGAGCTTACACGTGGCAGCCTATCATAGGGTCAAAAGTATAAGTGTGCATATCCATTTTTGGAAAAGAAAAAGGTCGCACATCAAGCTAAAAAAGGAAATTAAAAAAAATAAAAAAATAAAAAATTTATTCTTGAGAGTGTTTTAAACTCCTTATTTTTAATAAATATATTTTTATTAATGTAATTATTTAATTACAAAAATTATTAATTAAAAATAAAAAATAAAAAATAAAAATCTTGATTAATATATTTTTAATAGTTAAAGATTATATATATATATATATATATATATATATAACGGAGGCCCCGTATTTATGCCAGTGTCTGAGCCGCGTATGACCAGTTTCACGGTTCCACCACCCACAATCGTATGTTCTCTTTTTGTACTGTAATATTTTATATATGATTTCACTAGTGACGAACACCGTGACGATCTTGGTTCGGACTCTCCTAGCTCTTTGACCGTGACAATGCATGTAAATTTCTACGTTTTCTTTTGTCATTTTTCTGTCAACAACTGATTTTCTAGGATTTTTGATGTGCCTCCAGTCCAGTCAAATACCGCTGAAGGTCAATATGTGAGAAGCCACAGCCACTTTCATTATTTCTCACCTGTTGTCAAGTTTGATCCCTTACTCTTTGTAATATAAAGGCTCATTTAGTTTATTAATTTAAAATTTTAATTTAAATTAAAATATAATTTTATGTAAAATTTTTTTATTATAATAAAAAAATTAAATGTAATTATTTTTAAAATTTTTTTACTGTAATAAAATTTAAATTTTAAATTTAAATCGATAAAATAAATGAAGTTTAAAGTATCCAAACCAACGATGACATTACTTGCTCCTATTAGATGAGATTTGTTAATTACAGAAAAAAGTAACGAGAATTTTTAATATTCTGACCTCATTCATTTTAACGATTTGAGTTTTAAATTTTTGTAATTAAAATTTTTAAAAAATATTACATTTAATTTTTTTTATTATAATTAAAAATATTAAAAAAATATCATATTTTAACTCAAATTAAAAATTAAAATTTACAAAACGAACGAGGCATTAATGATCTTGTTGAGTAAAAGTGACCTTTGAAATCTCAAGCTATCAAT
>NW_010360643.1:123543-125478 GCF_000414095.1 Morus notabilis | reverse complement strand
GAAAGAGTAATCCTACAAGTTTTGATGGGAACATGTCCTGTCACACTTTGAAAGTGGGTCCCGCCGCAGGAGTCACGTGGACAAAACAAACATTTTAAAGTTTCAGAATAATCATAAAAGTCTGGACGAGTTCTGTGAGAGTTAAATAAGTAGGTCCTATTACAGGGCCAAGTGGATCTTATCTAGTGGGACTAGTGTTGGAAGTATGGGTCGACAGGCCTTTCCGAAGCCTGAATTTTTCAGGCATGATGGGCAGGGCTATTGAAGCACTAGGGTGGGCTTAGGCTCGAGCTGCCCAAGAAACGGCCACACGGCGAAGCTCGCTGTCGATTTGCCTCCTTTGACTGTCGACTGCCGTTTTTTTATTTTTTTTAAATTTTTTTCAGCCGGCCCGAATTGTCTGAAGCCCGAGCCCGTGTAGTGGCTAGTTTTTTAAAATTTTGCGCCCGACCCGACCTACCACCCGAAAGCCTGACCTACAACTTTTTTTTTTCTTTTTTTACCGTTGCATGATTTTTCGGCCCGAACCCGACCCACCGAGACAAAAAATGAAAAAATGACCGTTGGATCCGAATTTGGGAGAAAAAAAAATCAATTTTTAACCCAAAAATTTCCCTATAAATAGCCCCCATCCCCCGTACATTTTCCTTACCCTGACTCTCTCAATCTCTCTCAATCTCTCTTAATTTATCTCAATCTCTCTTAATCTCTCAAATCTCTCTCATAATTTTTCTAAAAACTATCACAATATCCTAAAGCTCCCTCTCTCTCAAATTACTCTTAGTTTTTATAATGGATTCTTTTAGTTATGGTGGTATTCCTGTTGATGCCTAACAGAACGTAGAAAAATGGTAATTTCCTACTAATGAATTTATTACGCAAGTAACTGAGGAACCTGCAAATTCGAGCCGTGGTGGACGTACTGGAGGTCGTGGTCACAATGGTGGTGGGCATGGAGGAGAGGTGAGTGCAAATGCTAATGCGTCTACAAGTGTTGCAACCTCCAAGATGAAATGCAAATGCACGTCGACTCGGCACAACACACTTGAGAAGACACTCTGAAAAGTGTCTTCAAAAGTGTGGCCAAACAAGCGGAGCCGAACTTCGCCAAACACAATTATCTTTTGATCGCACAACCGGTGGTCTAACCACTCGAAAATGTGACGACCCTCCTGGGTGGCCGTCACCGTAACTGAAATTAACTTTTACTTACTGGGATTTCTTAAAAATTACGGAACATTTTTTTTTAAATATAAGAAGGAATAATTTCATAATTCGTAACAATAATTTCAAAAGAATGAATCACTAAATTTCTTAAAGCTTTTCTTAATTTCAACTAAAATAAAACTTCTAGAAATATCCTTCAAACTGAGCAGCGTTTGAACTCTTGTTTCAAATATTCTTTAAAAGCCTTTTTAAAACTAGCCAATTCAATCTCGCCATCTAATCTGACTTTAAAACGGATTTCGTGAGAAATCTTAAATTCAAGTACATCTTAAAGTCCTTTTAAGATCAATCATTTAAATCATCATGTTTAAAATTCATTTATTTGTTCCATGCACTATTGCAACGTTCTAAAACTTAAATACTCAAGACTAGGGTTGTTAGCTACAACCTCAGTTTTCTTAACATACATATGTACATATACTTTTCAAATATACATGCTTGAAACATTTGAATGTTGGGAATGGTGTCCTAGAAGCATAAGATGTAATATGATATTTATTATTTATTTAATAAAAGAGTTTATTCATTATTTTATGCGCATATATTTATGAATATTTTATGAATATCAATAAAAATTCCATGGTTATTTATGTAACCTTAAACATTGTATATAAGTGTTATATACGAGAAGATAATGTTTAAGGATAATAATCAAAAAGCAATGTTCATAATGAATTTAATTAAAGTTTGGAATCTTTAATTAAAACA
>NW_010360643.1:99647-122683 GCF_000414095.1 Morus notabilis | reverse complement strand
AGGATAAAGGATGATTTTCTCTTCCTTCCCTATCCAGTATCTGCGCCACACACAGGAATAGGAATCCCTAGCATGGCCAGCCACAAGGGATAAGGGATAGAGGAGATTTTGTTCAAAATTCAAATAGGAGATAATTGACAAGCTTTATCTTGGAGATAGAGATTGGATTCCTTCTAGAAGTTTGACTTCTACTCTATAAATATGAGAATGATAGAAAATTGTGAAGACAATTTTTAAAACAATTTTTCTGCCCTAATAGTTAAGGCTGGCCAAAATTCTCAAGGTAGAGAGGAAGGAAAAATTTTTTCTCCAAAAATTCCACATCGTGCATGCGTTAGTGTTTGTGGAAATTCGAGTGTTTATTGTAACCCGTTTTGTCTCATGTGTGCCCACACACACGTCTACGTGGATTCTAGGAATTAACGTGGAAGACATTGGTTTTCTAAACACAAAGCTTTGGAGCAAGGATTGTTCGAGGTCAAAGAACTCAAGTTATCAACCGAGTCGCCCTCCAGGTATTTTTCCTAATTGAGTTCTTAATAAATGAATTAATGAGATTAATTAATTCACGCATAAATTAATATAATCTATAAAGTATCTCAAAAGTTTTGTGAAAATTTTTGTTATACACGATTCGCCTCCCTCCCCGCACCACTCTTCCGCGTCCGAATTTGATTCGGAGACCAACATTGAATCATATATACATATACATGATTTTACTTAAACTTACAGCAGAAGATTTAAGTGTGATCGGTATCCATTCCCATCTCCACCATTCGTCCGCTGCTCGCCATTGCCCTTCAAGAATTGCTAATAGGTTTCTTACCTACAGCATTAACATATATGATTAAGCTTTTGCTCAACAAGTAGGAACTATCTCTCGCAAAATAACTGTAACTACACATGAATAAATCTGCATGAGCTGATTATGCTTAATTATGATGTCTTATCATAGGCTTATTATCTTATCTTTCTTACTGATGGGCCCGAGTGCTCGTACCACTTGCGTGCAATCATCAGGACGTGAGGGTTTGTAAGGTCTCCCATGACACTGTGATTATAACTGAACTGAATGCCTCCCTCTCAGAGGACATTATTATATTTTTTTTTGTTCTCCCTTGGGAGCCTGAGTCACTTCCCTCTCAGAGGCTGGTATGACACTCAACTGATATTATTCTTATAAATTCCTCTTGACTTATTAAGGTGTATGCAATATGACATAGCATAGCATACTATAACATGGAATGTACTCAAACACATATAATTCATGTGAAATGCTTAAGTGTATGCAGTATGACCTAATGTAGCATACATACTTTAACTGTACTCAAACACATATAATTCATGTGTACTGTTTATTTTAAAAATCTATTTATACTGTAGGCGAGATTCCTACTTACCTGATTTACAGAGCTGGAATTCACTTTTCGCCAAATAACCTATTCTCTTACTTGCTTACTTCTGAAAATGAACACCTATTAAGAATGTGAGATTAACTGTCGTTTGCTATTCTATTTTAGCAACGTGTGAAGGATATCTAGCCCTTTACTTAAGGCATGTATTCCTTTCCTTTACTGAAGGATAATTTACTATAAAGATCAATTTATTAAAACCTCAAAATCTTATTTTCCTTAATTGCCCTTAACATACTTATGTCTAGATTGAAAATCATTTACCCAATCTAGTAACTTATTCTCCATAATTTTCCTTATTTGACTTATTATGATATTAAGGCCCAATTCGGCCTAGAAACTTATTCACGGCATTCTAACTCTTAGGCCGTTGGAATTTAAACTCGAACGGGGTCTCTTGAATGAATGCGAGCGTTAGACCCACATCCAATCTTTGAAATTCCAAGGACCTATCGTATTGGGCTCGTTGGCGTCCGTCGGGATGATTTGCTCGTTAAACCATTAAGTTCTTTAAAAGAAATTATTTTTTTTTAAAACTTTCTTTACGAATACTTCCGTTAAAATGAGGTTTAACACCATAGTATTTTACTGAAATCACATCTCGGGTTCTTTGATAACTTTTTGTTAAAAACCAACATTGTGTTAGTTTTGTTTTGTTAAAACTGTACAGTTTCTGAAATCTGCATTTTACTACATCTTAGGGTCGGATTTTGAAAATCTATTCTTCACGACAATTCTTTGGCTCGTTGAGATCTAAAATTTTCGTTTTTAGAGAAAACTGAAATTCAGCCTCTAAAGGCCTCGTTTGGTTGAAAACAGTAGCTGCAGTCTTTTTCTAGAAACTGTGTTGGACAGCCTGTCCCGTTTTTGTAAAATGGCTTAAAACTTGCATTTAGAGTTAAACTTGAGTTTTGTCACAGTCATAGAAAAACATTCAAAACATCAAGAACCTTAAGTTTAAACTTTGAAATACTGAAAAATCTCGCTCTAGGATTCTCATTTCCACGTTCAAAGTAACCGAAAAATTTTTCCTCCAACCCAAAATAAACAACTTAAACCAAACATAAGCTTACCACATAATACTAATCACACTAACCTCAAAACACACAAAACTAACATAAAAATCACATACCCTTATTACAACTTATCTCCTCAAGGACCACAAGTTACATCCTTGATTTCCAACAAAATTTTTGGTAGGAAAATAGAGGAGAAAGGTTTAGAATCTATACCCTTGAAGAAAATCCTTGGTTAGGCTCCTCCTAGAATACTTGATCACATTCTTCTTCCTCTAGGGTTTGTTAATGGCTTGGAACTAGAAGGGTATGAGAAAATTTGAGAAGAATATTTTTACATCTCAAACTTTACTAGAACATAAGAAAAAGAGGGTTTAGAGTTTTTACCCTTGTAGAGATGCTTGACTAGACTCCTCCTAGAATCTTTTGATCTTCTCCTTCTTCTTCCATTGTTTGCTAGTGGCTTAAAGTTAGGAGAGTGAGAGAAATTTTTTTGAGAGGAAATGGTGTGGTGTGGCCGGTTTTGGGGTGGAGAGAAAGAGAAAAGAGAAAAATGAGGCCTAGCTTATGATGGTTCCTTTTATGGACATGTTGGTAAATATTTTTTTTTTACACCAATCAACTCCTTCATTTCAACCAAAATTTGAGTTCCAATCTCCCAAGCATGGCCGGTTCTAGGTGGAGAAAAGAAGGAGCAAGTATGCCATGATTTCCCCTTCAACCACTACCATCACATCACACCTTAACATGAAACCCTTTAGCGCACTCAACTAGCCAAAATTTGGCTCTAATTTCACTATGCATGGCCGGCCAAGTGGAGAAGGAGAGAGAGAAAAATATTACCTACCCCTTGTACTTTTGTTCACTCTCTTAAGTTTTCTTTTAAACTGTTAAAAATTATACTGACTGTAAGGAAGTACTTAGCCGACAGGAAATTCTAGTTTCTGACGGTTCCTTTTCTACTGCTCATTTACAGTTCAATATTAATCCCCGACTACTTCAATATCACATTAAATTCTTATTCGCGCAATATTTTAAACTATTTCAAGTCTTGAAATTTATTATAGACTGAACAAATTCTAAATTTAGATTTATGCATTATATCCCGGGAATGACATTGTTTCTGACGGTGTCAACTCCCGAGCTCACATTGTACCCTTCTACTATAGGTATTTATCTTGTGACTTTAACCTAACTGTCTGGCAATTAAGGATTTTCTCTTCTTTTAAAATGTCAGAGCGTTTTTTTATACGCTGCTAACATCATACTGTGCTTGGAGATTCTTGAAATTAAGATTCTCAAACTACATATGTACTGAAAATTCTTCCGCCTTAAAGTGCGGTGAGAATTTATCGATCGAATTTACTTGATCGTAAAACATGAACTTAGTATGAAATCTACTATAGAATTTAGAAATACCAATGTTAATTCCATAAATCCTTCAGTTAGAAAATATAACATAGTATTTTCTAAGAAAATTCTTGGCTTAAATACATAAATTGTATTATTTAAAGTCTGAGATTTTCTCAGTCATTACAGAAAATACGATCTGCAAGTAGATCATATGGAAGTTGTGCGAATGATAGCTGCATTAGATCAACCACTTAGTTTTGTAGAGCATCCTAATTGGCAGTGATATATCAAAGTTGTACATAATCCTAATGCATAGTTTACTTCAAAAACTACTCTTAGGAAAGATTTGTTAAAAGTATTTAAAAAAGAAAAAGAAGCATTAATAAACCTTTTACACTCTACTAGCAGTTGTGTTGCGTTAACGGTAAACATTTGGTCTACTATTGCCAACAAAAATTATTTAGCTGTAACCGGACATTACTTTATAGGCTTTGATTTAGATAAGAGAATATTATGTTTTAAATGTGTTCTAGGATCACACAACGCCGATTTAATATATAATACAATTTTAAATGTAACTGATAAATATAGATTAAGAGATAAAGTGATGGCTATAACATTAGATAATGTTAGTGTAAATACTAAAGCAATTGAATATTTCGAAAATGATTTAAGTTTATTCGGTGATGGTACTATTTTTCACCAACGTTGTGCATGCCACGTAATAAATTCATACTTAAATCTGATTTAAAACAATTAGAGATAGTATTGTATGGATTCAAGGTAATAACCCACGCGAACAAGATTGGTTTAGGTTCTTACAAGCACTAAATCCAACTCTTAGAACATTAGCCCTAGATATGTTTGTAAGATGGAATTCAACTTATATAATGCTTCAACAATGCATCCCCTATAAGGATGCTATAACAAACTATATTAATGCAAAATTAGGTGCAGGACATATAGACGCATTTGATTGAAAAATTGCTGAAACTTTGTATAACTTTTTAGGTAGGTTTCACGAAATTACTTTAAAACTTAGTAGAACATATTACCCAACATCATCTTAATTAGAATATAGGAAGGACCCAATTTTAGAAGTTCTTATCACTTCTATGAAATAGAAATTTAAAAAATATTGGTCTAAATTGCTAATGTTGTATGATTTTGATACAATTTTTGATCCTAGATTAAAATTAGAAGGTTTAGAAAGTGGTTTAGACAACTTAGGTGAATTTTTAGGCATCGATTATTCTTACCAATTTCCTAAAATAAAGGAAAAATATTTTCTCTTTATAGCAAATATGAGAATAGGTTTAGAAACATAAATTTTGGAGTACAGGAACCACAACAAAGAGATGAAACCCTTATTCATTCTTGAATGTTTTCGGGTTGAAGAAAAAGAAGAAGACGACTCAAACAAAAGCTGGGAGCGGATCTTCATCAACAAGTGGCGGCGACAGCGGCTTCAACGAGCTTATGACGGTAGTGGAGAATAGTTTGACTTAGTTCAATGGTGGAGGGCATGAGCATTAACTTGGCCAGTCTGCATTAAGGATTGGGATCGTGCCAATCAACGTTTACAGGATACCATTTCGCCGGCAAGTCAAGAATGTATCGATAAATTTAATAGATTAACATTTAATTTTAAAGATGATCTTTCAACTTCAAATGAAATTGTAATTTGTAAATATGTATTTACTTTCGACATTGTAATTATATATATAGACTTTGTAAATTTATAAAATTTGTAATTCGTCACAAAATGATTGCACTCTTTTTTCTTTACTAAGTTTTTATTCCAGTTGGGTTTTTCTTGGTAAGATTTTTAACGAGTCAATCATGAATTACAAATTTAAAAATTAATATACAAAATTAATTTATTAAATTGTGTTAATAATATGTGTTGATTTTAGTTTTTATATAATTTTAACACAAAATAACTTAATAATAATTTATATACAAATACAATTAATAAATAAAAGTATATTATATAATATATATATACACAATATTATAAAAATTAAAAAATATATTTTTTTTGGGCAATTCGGCGGGCTCGGGCAACCAAAACCAGGCCCGCGGCTTGTCCATGGGCTTTCTTAGGTTCGGGCGGGTGGCCCAAAAAATTTAGGCGGGTGGGTTCGGGTATCAGGTTTAAAATCGGTTTTTTCAGGCAGTCGCGGACGGTCCGTTTAAAGTTCCAGCACTAAGTGGGACCGTGAAACTCACTTATTGTATCTAATGGGGATAAAAAAAATTTCTAATTGAAAAGTGAAGTAACCAAGAGTAGCATTTGCAATTTCTCTTTAAAAAAAATAAAATAGATAAAATTTGCGATTTCCCTTTACCAAATTTAATGAGCCATTAAAAAAGATGTTATTATGGCACTAGCACTAAGAGCATAAATTTTCAAATGTCAATACTTGTTCAATTCTATTATTTTGCAGTAGCATGGTGGCTTTCTGGGGTATTGACTATTTCGCTCTTCTACCGTTTATGAACAACTGAATTTTGACTGTGGACCTTTGGAATTTCCAAGTCCCATGTAGAAAGCAGCCTAGTAGAGTTCTCTGGGGGTAAAATAACGAACAAGTTCCTTCTGACAAAAAATTAATGCAGTCAAATCAACTTAGTTTATTCATCTAAATCATATCCCCTAGAATATGAAAAATTACTATAGCTCAATCTTTATGACAGAATTAGATATAACTTATGATTTTGAGATGTATCGTGCTACCCATTTATAGCAGTTAAATCAATTTGAATCAATGAAAATTTTTATTGTCGGGTCTCATTGACAAAAAATTTTTTTTGTGGGTTTCATTTAAAAAAAAAAAAAAAAAAAAAAAAAAAAAAAAAAAAAAAGAAAAAAAGAAAATGGTATATTTGCACTTAAGAGCGATGTATATGCTTCAGCGCACACAAAGCAACTCTACTTTGCATCCTAAAGTTTATTTTGATGCTCACTAGTTTCAGATATCGCCTAAACCAAGGAAGCGTGACACTCAATTGGAGAAAAAAAAAATAATTTTCACATATTCATTATACTCTAATAAGAAATGAAAAGAAAAGAAAGGTACATGGCCTCAAAATTTAATGCTGATAGAGAAGTAGCTTCATAACATGTCATTGATCAACGGAACAAGAAAACTGCGAAAAGGCACCTTTTTTGCTATCTGCCATCTTCTAACGTGACCGTTAATTCGTTATGTGAAAATGTTTCTGGTTTACTTGAAGAAGATGCTCTGCTAGAAGGGCATCGCCTGACAACAAATGCCGGTTGTTTAGGAGTTGGAAGCGTTGCAGTTTCGCTTCCGAGCATGAAAACGACGTTCGACATGGTAGGACGGTCACTTGGATCTTCTTGGACGCATAACAAACCAACATTAATGCACTTCAAGTATTCCTCTTTCTTGCAGCTTTCACATAGTGTCTTTTCCAACAAATCCAGTGCATTCTCTTCTTTCCAAAGATGCCATGCCTGAGCAATTTACAGAACAAAAGAGTTAGATATGAAAGATTTTAGGAAGCAAAGAGGAAACTACTGATTGTTGGTACTGAATTTTTATTTTTCAGGAAGAATACACACATAGCCTAGGAGGCTCAAAGCATGTGCAGGCTCATAAAATCCAGTGTTCCTTTTTCCACTAATAATCTCAATCACGACAACTCCGAAGCTGAAAACATCGGACTTGACTGAAAATAGTCCATCTAAAGCGTACTCTGGAGACATATAGCCACTGCAAAGCAGGAAAACATAATCAAAGAGTCAGAAGATTGAAGTTTGTGCTTGAATAGTACTGAGGAAAACATTGTGAACTTACTATGTCCCAACTACTCTTTTGGTGTTTACTGAGGTTTCATTGGCACCAAAAATCCTTGCCAAACCGAAGTCGGAGATTTTGGGAATCATTTCCTGGTCTAGCAATATGTTACTGGTTTTCAGATCTCGGTGGATAATTCTTAGCCGCGAATCTTGATGAAGGTAGAGAAGCCCTCTGGCAATTCCCAAAATGATGTTGAAACGCATATGCCAGTCCAGTATCATGCATAACTTTCGATCTTCATAGGAATTAATTTTTCATTGAAGAAGACAATTAACTTTTATTCATAAGAATATAACACATTATGAAATGAGAACATAGAAAATGCAAGTTAGATACTGACCAAATATGAAAGAGTCTAAGCTTCTGTTAGCCATGTATTCGTATATCAACATCCTTTCTTCTGCTTCAATGCAATAACCCAAAAGTCTAACCAGATTTCGATGTTGAAGTTTCGCAATCAGCAGAACTTCGTTCTTGAATTCCTCATGGCCTTGTCCTGAACCACTTGAGAGTCTCTTTACAGCAATTTCTTGTCCACCCGGAAGCTTACCCTGAGTAAGACACCCAAATGAAACGTCACTGGGTTGAGCGGAAACTAGTTAAAAATGAATCCCAACAAGTTTCAGTAACCAAAGTCTACCTTGTACACAGGTCCAAACCCTCCTTGTCCAAGCTTGTTTGTGCTCGAGAAGTAATCTGTTGCGGCAAGTACACTTTCGAGATCGAAGAAAGGTACTTCTATGCCTTTGGTATCATCCTCTTTGTACCTCCCTGATTCAATGAAGCTTTTCGCGCGTCTCTCACTGTCATACAATTGAAGCACAGCATTCTTTTCAAAGCTTCCTTTGCTATCTGAAAATCATCAATCAGGTGCTAGTTATAGCAACTTAAAGCTCTCATATGCTGAGAGATATACAGTCATAAATAGGTTTTTTCCTAGTTCTTACCTTGTCTTTTGACCAGCTTTTTTCTCCAACAAAAAATAAAAAAAATAGTACTTGAGAGAGTAACTATAACTGCAATACTTGTGCAAATAACTGTAATTGTCAGAGCCAATGTCATCTTTCCTATACCAGTTTTCTTGCTGTGCGCACTCTCTGCATAAATTCAAAGAACAATTTAATTACTGAAGAAACTTAAAAAGTAAGTTGAATCTAGATACTCTCGCGCCATACCTCGAGTGCATTTTAAGTTCAAGCTATCCCAATGGAAATTTTTGTTGCAGATGCACCTGTTCTTCCCATCTTCAGTTTCATTGCAACTTGAATTTGGCCAGTCCTGGCAGTCCGCAGGTGCAGAACAAATTGGCTCTAATGGTGGTTTCCAAGCAATTTCTACTTCCACCCCGCCTTTAGATATTAACTCGGAACTAAAATTTGCCAAGTTAGAATTGCAACCGCTCATCATATTAAATGGCAATGACTGGTTTAGCTGCAAAAAGTTTCCACTTGAAATATTTTTACAATTATCTATGTCTTCGATCCGGATGAAAAATGTTCGTGTATCTGGATTGATGCTTGTGACTCTGAAGGTGCCATTTGGTGTCTCAAAGTTGACCTGGCCATCCGAGACGTTGCAGTGGAAACTGTTATACGAGGGGTCACCGCATTTTGGTCCAGTGCTAAGAGGATAAGGGATCAGGTTTGTGCCACATGATTCGCAACTCCTCTTTGTCAACTCTACAAAAATAAAAATCCTTGAAATGCAGCCAAAGCAGAAAAAAAAAGGGCACAGAAAATTCTGTTTTTTCATCAACAGAAGGTCTGAAAGATCTGGTACAGAACGGTAGCTTAGTTCAATGCTATCGCTGAATTTATAGTAACTTGATAACTAGTACTTTGAAAAGGAAATAATGGCCTCTCTAAAAGTCCAAAGAGGTATAATCAGAAATGAGTTAAGTGGGAAATCTAGCGGAATGCCTCTTTCTTGGAGAGGCGTAAAAATATATGCCCTTTCTTAAACACATCCTCAACTTCTCTCCTTTTATATCAACTTGAGAAGAGCTAAATTCTATGAGACCGGCACAAAAATAAAGAGGTGAATCTGAAGAGGCAAATTTTATAATTTTCTATTTTTGAGCTCCACTAGTAAACTAGTTTCATCTTGTCAGTTACATAACCACAAATAGACATAAATTAAAGCAAAAACAAAGAATGACACATACCTATATTGGAGACTGCCACACGAACATGGAGGTTCCGGTCACTTTTATACTCCTCCTGAAGATTGTTGAGCTCCTCAGACCAAATCCAACATGCAGAGCTACTACTCCCTTGTGTTATTTCACCTTCTTCATACAAGTAGGCCTGACACTGGCAGTTGTTGAGGCACTCCATTTTACACTCCATTTCACTCTTGGCATTGAATTGAGAATCTGGATTTCCAACTTTCATCATCTTCAGGTCCAAGAATGTGTCACCCTTGGAATTGTTACTACATGTTGCTGTTTGTCTGGCACACCCACCTGAGTAATCCCCACTATTCCAATTTTTCTGCGAGATTGGCTTGAAACCGGGCAAACACTTGCAGACCAAGTTGTTCTTACTGTTGCAGCTACCAAAATTTCCACAAGCATTGTACACACTGCATTTATCTCTGGGCTCTGCCCAAATTGCGGACCAAACCTTATGAGAATCCCACAACAGGTACTGAATTTGACCCGAAATTGTCATGACCAGCCTTGTGTTGATGTACATTGATGGTGTGAGATAAGGAATAGAGTTGTTGCGGACTGTTTTGGAAGTGAAATTTGAGAGCAAGTAAAGCATTGTTGGAGGCATCTCATTGAGGCTAATGAATCTCCCCGAAACTCCGCTGTTCCAGTACTTAACCGATCTCTTCAAAATGATGACCTGGTTTGTCCTCTCCTGATCCTGATGAAATGTGAAGTTCCCTGGTGCTGGATCATCAAAACTTCTCCATGAAGTCAATACTAAATTCTCATCCAACATCATTCCTGGAAGAAAAGTATCTGTCGGATTTTCGAAACTTCGCCAGAGAATCGTCACTGACTGATCTTTGGGATCTTCACTACTCAGAACCAAATTCCCAGAATCCATTAACTTGGCTGTTATATTCCCTTGGGATGAGCTTGCAATGTTTGTTGACCAATATATTTTCCCACTCTTATCCAATACCTTGAGATTGCCATCTTCCGAAACTGCGAAAACTCCATTAGTACCCGAAACCGGGCTATCTCTATTGGCCACCCACACAACTGCTTTTGGACTAGACTGGTAATACCATATCCCAACATATCTCCTATAGTCAGAGCTTCCATTAGGAGTAAAAAATCCCAACTCAAAAACTTCTCCTGCTGAAACAAGAGAACCTTTTGTCTCATCAGTAAGAAAACTCCTAAACGTGACGGCGTCTTTAGCTGAGTAACACACAAAAGAAGTGCACAACAAGAATGAGTAGTAAAACAAGATAAACGACATGTGATTTACAGACCAACTAATCATGATTATAATTTTTTTTTCTTTCTTTCTCGAGCTTTCTTCTTTTGCTTACCATAATGAGATAATGAAAGCCTCTAGATAATCTTCTTAACCACAAACAAGGACTCATACAGTGATACAAAAAAAGTTAAATCATTAATAAAATCTTCTATAGAGCCCGCCGCGTGATTTTATTTTTTATTTTTTATTTTTTTATTTTTTCCCTTTCTAATGAAAGTGCCTCCTTGCTGTTTTTCACTACCGGAATTGCCCCCACATATTTAATTTTTTTACACTAGTCAGGGATTAATTGGTTAATTTTATTGAAGTTTCTCTAGCAGTCATAATTGTTTATAAGGTGACAATGACACTTGAATGGTATTTGAATATTTTTGCCGTGGAATAATGCAGATTGAAATAATAAAAACGGCAAAGGGGAAAACAAGTCAAGCAGAGACTGAATAGGAAGTATCTCCAACACACTTCACCATACACGTTTAACTTCCAAAACCCCACAAAAAGAAAAATTGAAAAAGAAAACATGACAGCTCTCACGAGTGTGATATATATGTTAATGTTTGTTTTTGGTAGAAAAGAAATATATATGTTAATGTTACAATGATATATAGGATTGGCCTTTTCAATGAGGTTATAGCTAGGTCATCAATGAGGTTATAGCTAGGTCATAATAAATTATATGAAAAAAAATTGAAAGCTTATATTATGGTAAAGTTAACCCAATTAGTTCAATAAGTAACTAGAAGCCCGGTACAGAAGTACTAAAACTGAGAAGATTTGCCTCACATTAACACTGCTTGCAAGTTCATCTATGTTATTATTATTTATTTTTCGAAAATATTGTCTGGTGCCCTATAGTTTTTATCAAATTAGTTGATTGGTATCTTAGTATTTAGTTAATACCAAATCAGTACATGTACTTACAATGCCCTCCATGTACTCTGCATCCGTTTTTTGGGACTTAAAATATCCTTGATGGCATTTTAAATAAAAACTCCATATTAGTTCTTTAATACATAAAATTCTAAAACAAAAAAAAAAAGAGAGAAAAAGGGCTTTTATTTCCTTTTTTTAGAATAAAAAATTATTCCCCTTGATATGTTCTTTTTTAGTCTAAGATGCCTGTATGGTATTATCTAACGCATCGTTTAGTTTGCGGATTCGAGTTTTCAATTTGAGCTGAGATGTGATTTTACGTGAGAGTTTTTTACTGTAGCAGAAAAAGTTAAATGTGACTTTTTATGAAAACTTTTAACTGTAACAAAACTAAAATTGAAAACTCGAATTAGTGAAATGAATAAGGCTTAAAATACCTCGAGCGATATAACATTTTCCTTTTCTTTTTCAGAATCCATCTAAGTTAACTTTGTCTATATATAAACTACTGAGAATCTCTCACTGTTGAATCTACCGTCCAAGTATAAATACTTTAATTAGCTTCTCCACAAATCTGTACAAATTGGAATTGGACAGTTTTAGGCGGCGACTATTAAATAAATGTAAGCATGATCTAATGCTTATGGCGAGTGTGCAATCATGTTAAAAACTGTAGTTTGAGTGGTAGTATTTTTTTTTTTGACTAAATGGAATTATTGGAATGGGAAGCTAGGTAGCTTAGGTGGCCAACATGGTCAAGATTGTAGGAATTTTTTAACTCATGTTACCTTTTTATAGTGGTCCCTTGGCTTTTAGTATTTTTTTTTTCTTCCTCTGTTTTCGTGGGAAAGAATTTAAGATACGTTTTAGAGCCCTAGGCGGCTTTCTTTTCATTAAGGAACTTACATTTTTCTGACTGTAGCTTAGGCGGCTTTCTTTTCACAGCAACTTACAACTTACAGCTACCATTGTCCATCTGCATTGTTATTTTTATTTTTTATTTAAAAAAATTGGAAAACTCTTCATATAATTCTACTACTTGTCCAAAATATTTTCACACAGTCTTTTGCCATAAAAAGAACTTGGCAGTTACAAAACGGAAGGAAATCGTTTCAAGAAAAACCATAAACACAACTTGAGCGAACACACCAAAAAAAAAAAAAAAAAAAAAAAAAAATACAACAACTAAGCTACAGTCAGAAAAATGGATACGTGAATAGACAAAGTCAAATCTTCAAGGAAGAATAATAACTAAAGAAAAAAAAAAGAGAGGTCTTGGCGAACTTATTAACGACCTTCTTCCAAACTAAAAGTTATTTCAGTAATTGCTGTGGGCTTACTAGAAGAAGAAGCCGTGCCTGTGTTAGATCCTCTCCTAAGCACAAAGGCCGGTTGTTTTGGAGATGGAAGTGTTGCGGATTCGCTGTCAAGCATGGTGACTATATTCGACATGTTTGGCCGATCACACGGGTCTTCTTGCACGCATAGGAGCCCAACATTCACACACTTTATAAATTGATCTTCTTTGCAACTTTCTTTCAATGTCTGGTCCATCAAATCCAGCACCTTGTTTTCTGTCCAGAGTCTCCATGCCTTGAAGAAATGTCAATATGATAAAGAAACTGAATAAGATGGCCATACAAAAGTAAAGGAGTTAGTTGATACGCAAAGATTAAAAAAAAAACTTGTACTTACATAACCTTGGAGGGTCAGAGGTTGATCGGACTGAACAACTCTTGTGTTCCTTTTCCCACTAACAGTCTCAAGTAGAACAACACCGAAGCTAAAGACATCGGATTTGACGGAGAAAACTCCTTCTAGTGCATACTCTGGAGGCATATAACCACTGCATTGTGATGATGAATCAAGAATTTATTACAGTCAGTAATAGACTCCTCTTCGAAGCTCTGAGAGATTTAGGATAATCACATTTGGGAAATAATATATTTTTCAAAGATGAAACTTACTAGGTTCCAACTACTCTGCTTGTGTTGGCCTCTGTTTGTTTGCCTCCAACCATTCTCGCCAAACCAAAGTCGGATATTTTGGGGTTCATGAACTGGTCTAAAAGAATATTGCTCGTTTTTAAATCTCTGTGAATGATCCTTAATCTAGAGTCTTGGTGAAGATAAAGAAGCCCTCGAGCTATCCCCATAATAATGTCAAAGCGCAGCACCCAGTCCAATAGAGCACTTTTTGTGTCATCTTCCGAATCATGCCCACAAAAAAGAGAGATAATCAGGGCGTCATCATAGATTAGCCACCATTAATTAAGCCACAAAATATGTAGTAGTAGAGTTGTATACCAAATATGAAGGTGTCTAAGCTCTTATTAGGCATGTATTCATAGAGTAAAATCTTCTCGTCTTTTTCCATGCAATATCCCCGAAGTCGAACGAGGTTTCGATGTTGAAGTTTTGCTATTAAAATAACCTCATTCTTGAATTCCTGCAAGCCTTGGCCAGAAACGCTTGAAAGTCTCTTTATTGCGACGTCTTGACCTCCTGGAAACTTTCCCTGACATTAAAGTCCCCACACACATTGACATTGTTGTTAAGCAAATACTTTGTTGGGAGGGGAAAAAGTGGAAGCAAAAATGTAGTACTGAGGGTACCTTGTAGACAGGTCCATAGCCCCCTTGTCCAAGTTTGTTTTCATCGGAGAAGTAATCTGTTGCAGCTAGTATGCTTTCTAAATCGAAAAACGGTAGATCTATGCCCTTTTCACCATCTCCCTTGAACTCGCTAGAGTCTATCAAGTCATTGATTTGTCTTTCTGTGTCCAACGGGCGGAGTGCTCTATTTCTTTGTTCAGATAATTTTCTTTTCTCTGAATTTAGAAAATAATGCTTATGTTGGTCATAGTTCATTACTGTGCAATAAATTCTTGAGAGATTCATTCCCATAAAATTTGATCAATTCAACCAACCATAATGTGAAGGTGTTGAAGAACAAACCTTTTCTCTCGGCCATCTTTCGTTGCCACATGACAAAAGAAAGGACAATGCATGCCATAATAGTCACACTTGAAATTGTAGACAAGAGAATCACCAATGGCGATGAAGCTTTCTCTTTATCAGGCTTTTCTTCAGGCTGCTTAAGATCACGGCCTACGAAGAAAGCAAGAAGAATAGCTTGTTATGAAACTGTGGATTTTGTTCCCTTTTTTTTTAAA
The DNA here is from genome assembly GCF_000414095.1 of Morus notabilis. NCBI lineage: Eukaryota > Viridiplantae > Streptophyta > Magnoliopsida > Rosales > Moraceae > Morus > Morus notabilis. Next base: position 107,564 of record NW_010360643.1, on the reverse strand, counting down.
GAGAATGCTAACATCTCTCTTTCTGTCATTCTTTTTCTCACTCTCTGCATTCACTATTTGACATGCGGACTTCACTAACATGATATATTATTATTTAACCAGAAAATCAAATAGTAAAGTCCACGTGTCAAACAGTAAATGCAGAGAGTGAGAAAGGGAGTGAGAGAAAAAGTGATGCTAGCATTTTTCTTTTTTAAAATGCATCAATAAGGGCAAGGAAGGGTATTGTAGTAGTGTCACAAATTATAGATTTTCCTCAGCAAATGTATTGTCTCAATTTATCCCAGAACATAAAAGCTCACCTTGTTTACCAGTACAATTCAATTTAACACCATCCCAATTGAAGTTTGAATTGCAAAAGCATCTCTTCTTTCCATCACTCTTTGCCTTAGAACAAGTTGAACTTGGCCATTCTTTGCAGTCTTCCTTCAAAGTACAGGTTGGCTCCTGGGGTATCTTCCATTGAACTTCTATCTTGCCCTTTTCACCTTTGTCGTAGCACCAATCGGTGGCATTAAATACAGACTGGTTGAGCTGCGGATTCGTGATTCTATAAGTTTTAGGCATGCAGTTGTGAATGACCTTATCCTCATGGACTTGGATGATGAATTTTTGGCTACTTGGATTAATGCTAATTACTTGGTATTCGCCACCGGATGCATTGAAACTGACTCTGCCATTGGCGTTGCTGCATTGGAAACTGAAGTACAAAGGGTCGCCACAATCATATCCGGTGCTCAAGGGATAAGGGATCACGGTTGTCCCACAAGGCCTGCAGTCTCTGCCGGTTGGTTCTGCATTTTGTTATATTTCTTCAATGTCATTACCAAATTAAAAAACAAAATACCAGAATCAAACATGCAAATATATTGCGTTTTCTGTTAGTAGATTCGAACACATGAAGTCCAATTTGAGTCAAACTCATCATCCGAATTCGTATTTGGACAAAAAGTTTGGACAGTATTATGATGGAAAGTATACCCTGTATTTTTACGTCGTTGCATTTAATAGTTTATGTATACTTTTTCTCCGTCCACACACGACTTTGACAAAATAGAGAAGAAAAAAAAGACCCCTCAAATCCAAAAATAGCGTTAAAAACTGAAAATTTTAAAGAAAAAACTGACAATTTCTCCTAAAATCAGAATAATTTGTAGTCCCTTTCTTTCTCATATGCTAACAATAGTAGTCACAAACTTATCCTTCATTAAAAAAAAAAAAAAAAAAAAAACACAATGTAATGAATAAAGAACTATTGTCGTACCTGAGTTAGTAAAGATAAATTTTCAAAGAACTCTCTTTCAATCTCTTAACCTCTAAGTCAATGGTATATCAATTTGCGATTGGTTAAAAATGAACCATGATGATCAGCGGTAAAAGTAGCTTAGATTACCTAAATCAGACAAGACGACTTGAACGAAGAGCTCAAGATCACCCTGCGCATAATCCTCTTGAAGATCGTTGAGAGATTCCTGCCATATCCAGCACAGGGCAGTATTACCTCTTCTCGGAGCTGGCTGAAGGGAATAAGCTTGGCAATGGCAATTGTCTTCGCACTCCTTCCGACACTCAGCCTCGTTGTTAACTGGCAAGCCTTCTGATTTCGGGTAACCAACTTTGATCATCTTCAAGCTCAAGAACGTCGTCTTCTCGCCGCAGAGTGCCTTTCCTCTCTTGCAGCCACCTAAGAAATCCCCTGACTTCCACCTCCTTGGATCTTTCGGCATGAATCCAGGAATGCATTTGCAGGTAAACCCGTTGTCGCTGACCGTACAGATGCCAAAGTCTCCGCAGGCATTGAACACACTGCAGTTGTCTCTCGGTTCCCACCATTTCACAGACCAATCATTATTTTCCTTATCCCAGTTGAGGTACTGAATCGTTCCGTTTGGTTTGATCACAAACCTCTCAAGAAAATAGTCATTTTCTAGGTTTCTTCGATGAGAAGTAATGTTCTTGGTGAAATTTGATAACAGGTTGACTACCGTTTCTGACATCTTAGCTGACCCGAAAAATTTCCCTGCATCTCCACTTTTCCAATAAAGAACTGATTTGCTCTTGAAAACCACATATGATCCGTTTTCGAGTTTAAAGTGGAACTCCCCTTTTCTTGGATCATTTTCGCTTTTCCACGAAGTCAATGTGAAGTTTTCGTCCATCTTCATCCCCGGTAGAAACGTATCACTTGCGTCTCTAAAGCTCTCCCACAAGCTTGATGTCGCCCACTGATCATTAATACTCTCTCTCAACACCAGATTTCCAGTGTCCATGAGCGTCACTGACCTGTTTGCAGATGATGATGGGAACTTTTTGAGATCCGTTGACCAATAAGATTTCCCAGTTTTCTTATCCTGTATTTGGAGGTTTCCATCTTCTGTGATTCCAAAAACTACAGAGGAATTTACAAGGAATGGATTCTGTCTGTTTGCAACCCACACAACGATCCGCTGATGCAAGTTGTGATACCATATCCCAACATATCTTCTAATATCAGTAGAACTACTAAATTCATTAGGAGAAAAGAATCCAACCTCAAATTTCCCTCCAGCTGAAACCAGAGTATCATTCTCTGCCACAATCCAATCGCCAAGCCTCATGGTATCTGTTGCAGAACAATTTAGTAGAAGAGAAGAGCACAGCAAGAAGAAGATCATGACAGATTCGTCGACCATGTAGGACTGTTGCTTGTTCTTGCCATTCATCTTTTTTTTTTTTTTTTGGTTACGATTATAGGGAGGAAAAGAAAATATATTAAGGTGATGACTAAGGTGGTGCATTCAACGTATGATTTTGCAAAGTGATTACTTGCTTTACCAAGATGTCCCACACTCTCACTGACCGGTGTTCTTGTCTATTAGCAAATGAATTCAGCATATTTTAAGGAATGTTAAGAATTTGTGTGATTTTGATCAAGTTTTGCAATTACTAAAAAGCAACACTCTAGCGCAAGTGCACTAGGGAAAAAAAAATGATTAGCTCATACAATGCATTTGTGTTTTTGATCTAATAAAGAGTTTAAATTTTAAAATTTTCTCTGCTCCCGTCAATAAACCTAAATCATAATTTGAGCATATTTTTTAAACAAGCCCTTAATATTCAACCAGTTTTTTTTTTTTTTTTTTTTTTTTTTTGTTTAGTCTGCGCTTGGTCAACAAATTTTAGAATATATAATTGGTATATTGTTGTATCCTGTTTCCTTAGAACAATAATATATATAAATATATATATATATATATATATATATTCTGTGATGTCCTGCCTTTAACAAACGTAGTTTTCAACATCTATTCATATCGACCTTTATCACAAGCAAAAAAGGATATACACACCTTTTATTTTTCTGTGGTGTTATTTTTTCTAGTGGTAGAAAAATATATATTTAAAAAAGTGAATGTGAGTCCCCTTCTAATTTTAATTTTTGTGACGATGTATATGAGATGACTGGAAAATTAGCTTAATTGAAGACCAGCCATTTCTTTGAAGTGTTCGAGTGGATAAGGTATACTGCACCATGCAAAGCAAAACGTCATCCTTTTTAAATATACCCTTTTGGCATTCAGTTCGGAATATTTCTTGTGTTGAAAATTAAGAAGTTAACTCAGTTGATTTGTTGCACATTCTGAGGTCTTAATATTAGCTTAATCCATTTTAATTAGTTTGTTTCTTACTTGAGCAGAATCTCTTAATTTTCTTTTTTTTTTTTTTTTTCCTCTTAAGCTATTTTGTCAATGAAATTTTGTATTTTTACTCTCCCACCTTCCTTTTTATCGTTAGTACCATCTTTGGAAAAGGAAAGGCCAAAGTCTATCATATATTTTTTTTTTTTTTTTTTTTTTTTTTTTTTTTTAAAGCGATGATTAAACAATGTGTTACTGTATGACTGAATAATTTCTTTATGTACACTAGCCGAAAAGTCAATGTATGTGTTGAGTCAATTCCTATAAAAATACGTGGAGTCATGTGGTTACTTTCAAGAGTATTCCAGAATTGATAGCCAAGAGGTAGTGGAAGCTGACGTGGACATCCATTTTTACTACTTATTCATTTCTTATATCGGTAACAACCAGTTTTTCTTCTTCAAATAAAAACGGGGTCCAGAGAGAGAGAGTGTGTGAGATCAATCAATTCTTTCGGTTGAGAAAGAATTAGGGAGAGATTAGAAGGTTAAACTTGTAACAGAAAAGCCTAGAGAGAGAAAATTGTTTGGGTGAGAAGGGTGAGAGAAAAGTCAAGGTTTCTCAGGGATTTTCTCACTGTTTTCCCGGGAAAGGGCCGGGATTTCTGGAAATTGTTCTCATACAGATTCTCACGTAATTCAGCTTGATCATCATTAGCGCAAATCGAATTTCCTCTGGGGAGTTCGCGCGGAGACGTAGGCAATTTTTGTGCCGTAACTCCGAGATCAAATTTTGTGTTCTTGTTCTTCTTTTCTTTGTTTAGATTCTTATTGAGATTAGGTGTTGGATTCATCTTCCAACAGTATGTTCTGTTTGAAATTTATCAATTTCATTTGATACAATGTCAATTTACAATGAGTAGCTAGTTTGATTCTAAAGGGGAAATAGCTTTACAGTTACCACCTTGTTAGGAATTTTCAAGCAAACTACAATCATGAGTGAAAAAATAGACCAAAAAAGCTCTGTAACTTTGTGTGAAAAACTCGAAATGAGAAGCTTGGCGGGACGCTCTTGTCATGCACTACCGCCCTTCTTCTAGAGTGGCCGTTATCTCGGCAATGGGTTTACTAGAAGACGAAGAAGCTACAACCGAACTTCTCCTTAGGACAAAGGCTGGTTGTTGAGGAGTTGGAACAGTTGAAGATTCACTGTCAAGCATGGTGATGATACTTGACATGGTGGGCCGTTCACTTGGGTCTTCTTGTACGCATAAAAGCCCAACTTTGAAGCACTTCACATATGGGTCTTCTTTGTAACTCCCATGCAAAGTAGGGTCCATTAAATCCAACACCTTATTTTCTGTCCAGAGTCTCCATGCCTGAGAAAAATGTCAATTCATATTGCATTTGAACTTTACCATGATATATATGCATATACATATATACGTATATATAAACAGAAAGACCATAAAAACACAGGCTTACATAACCGAGGAGGCTCAAAGGTTGCTCGTAGTACTGAACAAGCCTTGTGTTCCTTTTCCCACTAATTATCTCGAGCAGAACTACACCGAAGCTAAAAACATCGGATTTGACAGAGAAAAGTCCCTCTAGTGCATACTCAGGAGACATGTATCCACTGCATCGAGGTAACAGATTATAACAGTAAATAAATTATGCAAAACCATTGGTTTGGCAATTTTACTGTCTCGATGAAACTTACTATGTTCCAACAACTCTATTTGTGCTCGCCTCAGTTTGTTTGCCTCCAACAATCCTGGCCAAGCCAAAGTCAGATACTTTGGGCTCCATATCCTGGTCTAAAAGAATATTGCTGGTTTTCAAATCTCTGTGAATGATCCTCAATCTCGAGTCTTGATGAAGATAGAGAAGCCCTCGAGCTATCCCCAAAATGATGTTAAAGCGCATCTCCCAGTCCAATAACACGCTTTTTGTGTCATCTTGCATATCAAACAATTTTCATACCAGAACATATTTTAGCTACACGTGAAAAATAAGCTGTTATCAATCAAGATGCAGAATACCATGGAATGGAGATAATATACCGAATATGAAGGAGTCTAAGCTTTTATTTGGCATGTACTCGTAGAGTAAAATCTTTTCCTCTCCTTTTATGCAATATCCTCGAAGTCTAACAAGGTTTCGATGTTGAAGTTTGGCTATCAAAACCACCTCATTCTTAAATTCTTGCAATCCTTGTCCTGAAACACTTGACAGCCTCTTCACTGCGATTTCTTGACCTCCTGGAAATTTACCCTGTAATCGAGGTTCCCATACAATGTTGTTAAAAATAGTTGGAATGGACAAGAAGGAGCAGAAAAAAGCTAATGTACCTTGTAAACAGGCCCATATCCACCCTGTCCGAGTTTGTTTGCATCTGAGAAGTCATCGGTTGCGGCTATAATGCTTTCAAAGTCAAAAAAGGGTACGTCTATGCCTTCCTCATCTTCTTGATCGAACTCACCGGAATTTATTAGGTGTTTGATACGTCTTTGAGTGTCTAGCTTGAGCAGATCTTTACTTCTTTGATCAGATCTTATGCTTTCTGGATTTAGAAGATAAGGGGTATATAGCTAGGATCAATACACCCAATCAACTAACTAAATGGTTTTATGCTTAGCCTTAAACAAATAGACTAAAGAAATCAGTACGTGATGATAATTTTGCAAAGGTGCTCACCATTTTTCTTGGACATTTTTTTTCTCCAAATGATAAATGAAACAAAACTGCATGCTAGAACGGCTACACTCACGACTATTGGCACGACAATAAGAGATAAAGGTGTTGTTTTTCTACGAGACTTTCCTTCTGAGGGATGAAAAAAAGTACCTTCTGCAGAGACGCAAGAGGAACGCAGTCATCAATCATTATACTTATGGTAGGAAGATCAAATGATGGAAGAATACAAGGATATAAGTCATTCTTTTTATTATCATCATCATCGTTGTTGTCATTATTATTTATTTTTCTGCAGGGATAGTAGTGAAGTTCAATGGACTGCTGATTTTGTAAAAAGAATGGTGACAGTACATCTTAGGACTGAATTCCTAGCTTAGTATAGTTAAAAATACTGTAGAGGGAAGAGAGAGAATGGTATGGGGTTAAATCATCAGTGGGAGATATATCAGGCATTTGGCTTTCATGGATATTTAGACTAATCATAAAATTAATTAAAAGAAATCTTCTTTAGCATGACAAAGACCTCACCTTGATTAGCGGTACAATTCAATTTAACGCCATCCCAATCAAAATTTTTATTACAAAGGCACCTCTTGTTTCCACCTCTTCCAATACTGCAAGTTGAATCTGGCCATTCTTTGCAGCTTGCCTGCGAAGTGCAGGTTGGCTCCGATGGTATCTCCCAAACAATTTCAATTTCACCTCTATCTTTATGTGAATCTTTAGCATAGCACGAATTGCTGACACTAAATGGTAACGACTTGTTGAGCTGCAGATTCTTTCCTCTGGAATTTCTAGCCTCACAGTTATCAAAATCCTCAACTTGAATGACAAATTTTCGGTTACCTGGATCAGTGCTAATCACGCGGTACTCACCGCTTGGTGACTTGAAAGTGACACTGCCCGTGGAGGTGCTGCACTGGAAGCTGAAGTACATAGTGTAATGACTGAGAAAATTCCAGACCTTAAATAATACAATTCATGTATTTTTAAGCCAAGGATTTTCTTAGAAAATATTATGTTATATTGTGAATGGAGGATTTATGGAATTAATATATGTATTTCTAAATTCTATAGTAAATTTCATGTTAAGTTCATGTTTCGATCAAGTAAATTCGATCGATAAATTCTCGCCGTATTTTAAGGCGGAATAATTTTCAGTACAAGTATAGTTTGAGAATCTTAATTTCAAGAATCTCTAAGCACAGCACGATGTTAGCGGCGTATAAAAAAAAACGCACTGACATTTTAAAATAAGAAAAAAAAATCCTTAATTTGCCAAACAGTTAGGTTAAAGTCACAAGATAAATACCTATAGTAGATGGATACAATATGAGCTCGGGAGTTGACACTGTCAGAAACGTCATTCTCGGGATAGAATACAGAAAATTAAAATTTAGAATTTGTTCAGTCTAAAATTAATTTTAAGACTTGAAACAGTTTGAAATATTACGCGAGTAAGAATATAAAACAATATTGAATTATTCAGAAATTAATATTGGACTGTAAGTAGTAGATTAACTTACGTGAGCTAAACTAATTACCTCTAATCAGTATAAATTTAATCTGTTTAGAGGAAATAATTGAGGATAAGATCAGGC
>NW_010360643.1:24559-81371 GCF_000414095.1 Morus notabilis | reverse complement strand
AGAACGTTGCAACAGAGCATGCAACAAATAAATAAATTTTAAACATGACGATTTAAATGATTGATTTTAAAAGGGCTTTAAGATGTACTTGAATTTAAGATTTCTCACGAAATCCGTTTTAAAGTCAAAATTAAATGGCCCGATTGAATTGGCTAGTTTTAGAAAGACTTTTAAAGAGCATTTGAAATAAGAGTTCAAATGCTGCTCTGTTTGAAAGATATTTTTAGAACGTTTTATCTTAACTGAAATTAAGAAAAGCTTTAAGAAATTTAGTGATTCACTTATTTGAAATTATTGTTACAAATTATGAAAGTATTCTTTCTTATATTAAAAAAAAAAAATGTTCCGCAAATTTTAAGAAACCCCAGTAAGTACAAGTTAAAGTTTAAGTTACAGTGGCGGCCTCATAGGAGGGTCGTCACACATAGGATCACCACAATCTGGTCCAGTGCTCAAGGGATAAGGAACTATACTTGTGCCACAAGGATTGCAGTTTCTTACTGTTGATTCTGCATTTTTAATGTCATTAAAATTTTGATAAGGGACCATATTTATTTCTTTGGGTGAATAGAGATGTTTATTCAGTTTAAGAACACTGTCGCATGTTGACCAATATGAGTAAAGCAGGAACAAATATAACAACTGCAAAAATTCAAGCATATTGAAAAACCAAGTGGTTACAGTACCTAAATCTGACAAGGCTACGCGGACAGAGAGGTTGTAGCCACCATCGGCATACTCCTCTTGGAGATCGTGTAGTTGTCTGAGCCATATTGAGCAGGAGCCGGTGCTAGAACTAGAACTCCCCCTCTGCTTGCTGCTTTTGGCTGCCTGAAACAAATAAGCCTGGCATTGGCAATTGCCAACGCACTCATGCCTACAATCTGTTTCGTTGTTAGGCAGGGATCCTGACGATTCGGGGTTTCCCATGTTCCTCATCTTGAAGCTCAAGAACTTGTCATTTTCACCGCACAATTTAGTTCCTCTGGTGCAGCCACCTGAAAAATCACTAGAATTCCACTTCTCTGGGATGCTGGGTTTGAATCCTGTTAAGCATTTGCAAGTCAACCCATTATTGTTAATACTGCAGCTGCCAAAGTCTCCACAAGCATAATAGGTATTACAGCGATCTCTTGGTTCCGACCATATTGGAACCCAAGCCTTTCTGTCTGTATCCCAGTACTGGAATGTAATATTCCCATCAAATTTAAGCACTATCATTAGTGTTCGAAAGCGTGAGGTTGATTTAGAGGTGGAATTTAATAGTATGCCAACTACTGCAGCAGGCATCTTATCTGAGGTAGCAAATTTACCTCCACTTTTCCAGTATGGAATTGATTTTTTTGTCGTGATAAACTCGTTTTCTCCTTCACTCTCTTGCTTGAAAATGAAGTTTCCTATCCCCGGATCATTTTCTTCTTTCCATGAAGTCAATTTCAAGTCCGCATCCATCTTCATGTGCGGTAGAAACGTATTGGTTGGATTTTTAAAGCTCTCCCACAAACTCTTCCCCAGCTGACTACCTTCTTTTAACTCCAAATTTCCTGAATCCATGAGCTTCACTGTACGGTTTGGGGACCTGGATGAATCAAGCCCAGTTGACCAACAAGAATTTCCAGTACTGTTGTCTAATACATGGAGGTTACCATCTTTATGGACTCCAAAAACCCCAGTGGAGCTGAAAAGTGGATAGTCTCTGTTGGCAACCCATACAACTGTATCCGGAGAAAATTTGTGCCATATTCCAACATATCGGGTCCCATTAGAGCTTCCATTAGGGGTAAAAAATCCCAGTTCAAATTTTCCTCCAGCTGAGACAAGAGTCTCTCCATTATCCCGAATCGGAGTGTCATGTTCAATGATATCTCTAGCAGAGCAAAATAGCTGACAAGAGCAATATGATAAGGTAATGATCAAGAAGATATAAGATAGAAGGCGATTTACTAACTGGGAAATGGTGCTTGCTCTGTCATCCATATTCTTTTGGCCGCCGCACACCAAACTGGTTGAACTTTCCACTTTACTTGAGGATCTGCAGCTGGTAAGTGGCAAAACATGACCAGCAAGCTCTTTTGCTTCCTTACAAGTTTCAACCAAATGCCTGACTGCTCTCGAACGCGTTGACCCTTCAAATGGCGTCTTCGGAACCAGCTCATGAAAGGCCTACCAACTCTAGTAAAGTTTGTGATACTGCTCAAGAGAGCTATTTTTTTTCCAAAAAGATCAAGCTACTAGACATTGGCTTAAACTAGTATTTCTATTATAATGTCATATCGACCTTTATCACAAGCAAAAAAGTATATAAACACCTTTATTTTTCTGTGGTCTTATTTTTTCTAGTGTTTGAAAAAAATATATTTAAAAAAGTGAGTGTGAGTCCCCTTTTAATTTTAATTTTTGTGACGATGTATATGAGATGACTGGAAAATTAGCTTAATTCAAGACCATCCATTTTCTTTAAGTGTTCGAGTGGATTAGGTATACTGCACCATGCAAAGCAAAACGTCATCGTTTTTAAATATACCTTTTTTTTTTTTTTTTTTTTTTTTTTTTACACAAGAATCAAAAGACCATTACAAAAACATTATTAGTCTCTTCTTTAGAATATTTTAAGATTTTTTAACAACATAATCTAAGGGAACATTGACTAATCTAAGGAGACTTTTCTTAGCAAAAAGCAATGAAATTGGCAATAAATGCCCTTGCCCTTGTTCAGAATTATGCCCAACACATTTAAGACTCATCTTAATCTGAAACAGACCCATAAACATACGTACTCTGACTCCCCATTTCTCTCTATCTCATGCTCTTGCATACTTTCTTTTTCCGCATCTCCTCCAGCAAAAGTAACCTCACCAATAATTTTATTACCCTCAAGAACAAGATCACATCCCTCATTACGAGCTTTTACACATGCTTCCAAAGCTACTCGGTTAGCCACGAATTTTTTTTTCCGGGGCCAAGTAAATTTGAAATCTCATTGCCTGCTAATCACATTAACTAATTACTTGATTTCCTCAATGTCTTGCTCTTTTGTAACGTGATTTTTTTTTTCTTTTCAAACTATTAACACCGTTGATTATCATAGTTTTTTTTTTTTTTTTTGGTTACCCTACTTCATGTTCTTTTTCTCTCCATAATGAAAACAACATAAAATTATTGCTTCCCTCTTTAATTTGTTAGTCAATGCCGAAGCAAAGAATATGGATTTACTGAGATCTACGGATCAATTGTCGTCAACATGAAGTGAAAGACGATATATTTATCACTATTTGACTGTCACGACCCAAAACTGGCCTCGTGACTAATTACGATTAAATAGATAAAAGCTGCATTAATCAAGTCAAAGTTTTCAATATAGTACAATACAAATATGCTCCGAGTCTCTAAATGATAATCCAGAAATACAATTTTCTCGAAATATAATTCGAACGCAGGGGATGTGTAGTACGGATATAGTTATTACGCAAAGTGCAATATAAGTGAAAATCAAATAACATAAATAATTGAGATTTTCTCTTGTAGTCCTTACAAAAATAAGCTACTAATAGTCCCTTACTTTTTAATTGTACTAGAATCTGTCTGTTCAGTATATTTTTTTTAATTTGATGCAATTTTAATTAAATTTAACAGTCAAAAATTAGAACTACCAATAGAGCAAACTATCGGAGAAACTCCCAAAATAATTAGAACAAATCATCTAGAACGTCAAGCCTTCAGAAAATTGCAACTGGCACAAATTTGAGAGACGAAACCTTAAAATTGTTCCTTTATTTTGTTAAAATGGTATTTCACAAAATTTTCTACAAAAAGGGTCTATGCGTATGCCTGTCTCACAGGAATGGTATGTCCCCAACTCACCCGATTATTCTTACATTCTCGGAAGCTTTGATTTGGGCCACTCATCTCTGGAAGTTTATGTCTAAGTGAAATTCTGCATGAATAATTTATTTTAGCTAAGAAAATTGCTGAAGCTGAAAGAGTTTTGTGGGTACTACAATAAAATATATTTCCTTATTTTTTTTGGTAATAAAAAAAGCTTATTTGTGTCGTCACATCCTAACCTGACGCCTATAAAAGGAGTCAGTTGGTTCTATTAGTTTGTAAGAATGAAGGATCTAAATCTATTCTCTACCGGTTCAGAATTCAGAATTTACCCGTCTGGTACTGGCCCCTTATATGCGCTATAAGCAGAGTATTGCCACTTTAAGACTGTAACACCTTTCAGTGAGAACGTGGGAATTCAAACCTTAGGCTGTGACTAAGAGAGACTTAGACATGTGTTTTTTCTGCAATGCTGATGCTGCCGCCACCTGTGGCAAGGATATAGCCTTGTAACAAGAACACACCCTCTGTCTTAAGTGCTTATGAGAAGTTATATTAACTAGAATGCTTTCTTAATTTGAACACAAATGGCTTTTTTGAAGGATTTTTTTATTAAGGGTAACGTTTTGCAAAATTGTAAATATGGTTGTTTTTATTTACTTAGTGGTCAATCATTGATTGCCTTAGCGGTTAATTACTGATTGACTAAACGGTCTATCAATAATTGATTTTAATTTATCACTGATTAATTCAAAAATTCTTCATTATTAATCAATATCAGTTAATAAGTAACTAAAACTAATTAGTAATTAATTAATAAATTACAGGTATATTAAAGATAAACAATTGATAAATTTATAATGAATAGATTAATCACTCATTGATTAATTATAATTAATCACTTATTGATTAATTGTAATCAATCATTAATTGACTCCTGTAAATAAAACGATCACTTTCGTAAAAATGAAAAAAGATCGGTCATTTATGAAAAGATGTGGTAAAAACGGTTATTTAACTAATTTTTCCAAACAACAAGTTACATCTATGCTTTTCTTTTCGCCTTCTTTGAATTGGCTTGCATTGTATAAAGTTTGTTATGTGCCTCTAACTAAATTCTGCTGATTTCCCTGAATGTTTTTCCTAAGTCCTGTGAGGCTGCGACCAGATATTTTAAGATAGAGATAGTCTGAAGTGATCAATATTAACTCATAGAGTGATTACCGCTAAATTTGGACATTAGACAAACAAAAATATCTGCAAAAATTTGGTTCTTCAGAGTTATTGACTAGTGAATCTACGAAATCCCACGTCAATATAGATTATTACAATGTTTCTATCAAAAGACAAAATACAAAGAGAAGAAAAGGAAACCCAAAAAAGAAAAAAAGAAAAAAGAAAAATCCAGAATACACTGCTGATTCATCCATACCCAGAACCATAGGTGTCTTTATCAGTCCAAAAATAGAGAGCCCAATCATCTTGCACCATTAGTCCACCACCATATACATCTACAACTAACCAAGATATTACAGTCGCACACCCCATCATGGCCCACATGCCATCGGATCGCGACACGTGTAATCAATCTATAAGAAGAATTTTAGAATATCAACTGATCAACTCCTTGCCTACCCCACTCATCTTGACCACGATGTCCCACAGCCGTTGGATCTCCCCAAACACATCATCAGTGGGAAGCCGAAACCGGCAACAGGGACACGTGTTCCTCCTCCTCAGCCACGGCAGAACACACCTCCAATGGAACTTGTGCTGACATGGCAACCCACACACATCCCTCCCTTCCCTCATCTCCTCCCTACATATCACGCACTCCTCCCCTCCTCCGCCGCCCACCGACGGCAGCGCCACCACTGCCGCCACTGTCGCCGCCGTCTCTCTCCCGACAACAGTACTATTACTATTAACATTATAATTCCCCACGAACCTCAGACACCTCGCCGCCGTCTCGATGTACGGAAGCAGCGCTGCCGCCGATCCAATGCCGTACCCGGCCGTACTCAGCATCCCCCTCGCGTAGACGCTGCCGAGGACTTCCCGCCATCGAAACGGCGGAGTTTCGAGGGCTTCGGGGCTGTGTTGGCGGACATCGCAGAGGAGGAGGAGGACGAGGACGGCATCGAGGTCACGGGGCTTGAGTACGGCGGAGTGACACTTGTTATAGTGGAGGGTAAGGTGGTGGAGGGAGGAGAGAAGGTGTTTGGCGATGAGGAGGGTCTTGTCGGGGAGGGAGAGGAGGCGGAGGCGTTGAAGGGTGAGGGAGAAGAGATGTGGGGAGGAGAGAACGGCGGAGAGGCGGCGGCGGTGGAGGTGAACGTCGGAGGAGATGGAGGCGGTGAGATCTGAGAGCTGGGATTGGGTGAGGGTGGCAAGTGCTGCCATGATGGTTGTCGTCGTTTCTTCCGTCATGGGATCGTGTGCTAATGCCTTTGGAGTTGGACTTTCGCTTTTATACATAATAACTTTGTAGTTTTTTTATGTGTGTTCGTTCGAGGTGTTTGTGGCTTTTTATAAGTGTTGATGATTATAAATTCTTGTAATGACCATTATCTCCAATCTTGCTTTTTTGGGGATTTCCGTGATTTGAAAAAAAAAAAAAAAAAACCCAAAAAAAAAATCTTATCAGATATCAATACTAGTCTTAAACAGTTAAGAGTTGTTTGGTTGGGAAATTTATACTCCGATTCAAATTATAATTTGTAGTTTGTTACAGTATTTTCTCTCATAAAAAATACACGTAAATCAAAAATAATTATAATCTCATAATTATAATTCATGAACTAAATGTCTCCTTAATTTTTTTTATTAGATTTCGCTAAAATTATATACAGAGTATTATTCTCGTTGGAAGAATTTTTTATTTTAACATATATTTTGTAATTTTACGTTTGTTTGTAGATAGAGATCATGCTTGATCTCTATGCTTTCTATTTTTTTCTCATATTTTTTCTTTATGTGATGTGAAATTCGTGTGAGTATCTCTTGTAAAGCCAAATAGTTATTGCGATTATATTGGCAATACGATCTTCAATGGATTACAAGGCTTGAGTTTTGGTTTTTGATATCGGCGTTATGATATCTAGAATTACAACCCAGTACACTATAATGGTGTTTTATTGATTTGTAGATTTATAATATAACGGTGTTGCATGAAAGGAGGAGATTTGCGTTTATTGTTACATCATCTGGCATTCAAGAAATGAATAGCTATCCCTGAATTTATTTTGTACTTATGCAAGGAATAATTACGTACAGTACATGTCAAAAATCTGATCATTAGTAAAGTCACTAAATTCACAGTTTTTGTGGCAAATCCTAATCAGAAACTGCTCATACATTATACATGTCTTTCACTCATTCATCAATTATAAATAATTGGAATACCTTCTAGTTTTAAATTTTTCCCAAGTTGTTCTTCTATTTTTAGAAACTATAAAGATATCTTTTAATGTTAAAAATATGTTCTAATTTCATCCCTTCTACACTCGTTGGACAAAAATATAAAAACTAAGCAGAAAGACAAAAATAACATTAAGTAGTTTCTGAAAAATATTTTAAGAAACTTTTTATATTTTCCTTCAAACACATCATGGGCGATATATCATCTACTTTCCTTTGAAAAAAAAAAAAATTGTGTTTTGTATTTATGGTTTTAATGTTTTAATTATTTAAAACATTTTTCAAACACGATTCAAGAGTATTTTTGTCTTTTTGTTTCGTTTGTGGCGTAAAAGATTAACGAGGGGTAAAATTAAAACATACTTTCGAAATCTAAAAGATAGAGATCTTTGTATTTTTAAAAATAGAAAAATAAATTGACAAAAAATAGAAACTAGGAGGTATATTTATGTAATTACCCCTAATAATCCATTCACTTATATAAGTCTAAGATAGAATGAAAATACAGTAGCAACAAAAAAAAAAAAAGAGAATGAAAAAAAAAGGAGACGTAATAATGGTTTAGGATACTCGGTTAGGAATGAAGTGGCTAGGAATATAGGTTTTTTGTCCATAAGTACCTGTCCAGTTCAATCTATTTCTCACTTGCTTTCTTTTCATTATCTCTGATATCTACAACCTCAACAAAAACAAGCAGAAAAAGAAGAAGAAAAGCAAAGATTGGCCCATCCATGGCTCCATCTTCTTGTCCCCCATGCAACTAATAATGCAAATTCATGCAAATATAGCAGGTGGAACTAAAACATCCAATTCCCTTAATTCTACATTTCTCATTTGCCTTTGACACCTTTCCCATTTCATGTCACTGCCTAAATTTTTTCTGTTTTGATCATAACCACCGGTTTGGGAAAATGAGCCTAATGACCAATTTCTCCATGCCCAAAAATGAAACTGTTTGTTGCTTAAAATGCGAAACTTTGTCTCCCAAAGAACTTAGCTTTTAATTGTTGGTCAAGACAAGAATTGGCATTTTGGTCATTATGGTTGAGCATAGTGGGAATAACTTTTCGCAAAGGAGACAATCATAATTTGCATAACAATCCAAGTGTGGCCCAAAGCCGACTGGATAGATGATCTAATATGGTACCATTGGATGCTTTACTAACTGGAACAGATTTTCCCATTCTTAGTGTTCGTTTGGTTCGTGTATTCAGAATCATGATTCAGAACTATTCTCGTTTTACATGTATTTTTTGTGAGAGAAAACACTGTAGAGAATCATGAATCATGATTCAGAATCAGGGATGAATACAGAAAACAAACGGGTAATGGAAATAGAGAGAGATGGATCCAGATCTGAGATGGGACCCACAACTGATAATCAGGGGTGGCTCAGTTAAAGTTGGTTATTTACAATTACAACTAACTTAAACCTTAAAAAGTTCTATTAAAAATAATAATAATAAAAATAGAAAAAGAAAAAGAGCTTAGACCTTAGAAAGCACATTAGTTAATCAAGTTACTCCCAACATAAAATATTTCCTTTGTACACCCTCTAGAGAAGTTCAATTCCAAATCTAATTTATGTCATCATCATTCATCAGTTCCAGATTTATTTCATTTAGGACTAGCACAAATCTGTTGAAATGCCTCCCAAAACACATAAGAAAAAGGAGCTTGGAAAAAAGGTTTAATTAAAAGGATACCTTCTTCTAAAAAAAAAAAAAAATCTGTTTTTATTTATTTATTTAAAGGATAGCTTGTTCATTGAAAGATTGCGGAATTGAACGCATTCAACACAGAAACTGTCACTTAACAAATGCACGCAAAAGTCTGTTATCAAAGAAAGTTTTTTAATTCTCCGAAATGTCGGATACTGTTAGGATTTTAATTGACAATTTTTGACAACAATTTTTTTAGAAAAATTTAAAAAACAGGTTTGAAAATATAGTGACGTGTTAAGTAAATTTATCTGATCAAAGTATTTGAATTTCAAGATGAAGTGATGAGTTTTAGAGAAGATAAGTTGCTGAAAAAATAAAAACAATGAGTCAAAGTTTTAAAGAAGATTTGATGAGATAATCCTAGTTTAAATTGAATTGAATTAAAATTTAATTAAAAATAAGATTTGATCTGAACAAGATAAAAGTTTCAAGTTGTGCATTTTTTTATAAAAGATAATATGCAGAAGATATATGTGATGACAGAGCAGAGATTATCAAAGTAAAATTGTTGAGTTCGGATTTTAAATTTAAGATCAGATGATGTTGCAACAAGTCACGGAACAGATTGTGCGACAGTTTTAATTTTGAGTAAATGTGGAGATAATTTAAATTTGACTTTGATTGTGCCAACATGAAGAGAGGGAATAGAAGTTCTATAAACTCAAGATCATTCATTCCAAGGGCTTCCTGGAGAAGATGATTTGAAGTGTTGAAGCGAGTTCAGCCGTTTATTATTCTTTGGGAGAAGAAGTTAAAGTTTCAGGAGAGAGCGACCTGCTAGACGAAGGGATTTCACTGTACAGCTTTAAAGACGAGTAGTGCTTGCTGAATCAGGTCATTTAAATGATTCTATACAGCGACAACAAATTTTAAAGAGAAGGTATTTATTTATATTAGTCCGATTGATGTCTGTAATCGTTGAGGATTAGTGTATGATTCAATGTCTGAACTTGGCTTCACAAAAGTAGGTGGTTACCGAACTACGATACTAATTTTTTATGCCTATTTATTTACTGCTTTAGGTAATTTATTTAGTTAGAACTTTAATTATATATGATCAATTGCCAAAAACTGATCTAAGAGATACCTTCCTACCAAGAACCACTGAAGTATGGGGCTTAAAGTTTTACTTGAAGAGTAATATCGTCAAAGTAATCCTAGGTAGCCAATGAAGAACTGGATTAATCCTTGGCAGGCATTTTTCCAGGGAACCAAAAAAAAAAAAAGAAAAAAAAATCAGAAGTCCTAAAACAGCTCACAGCAGGCGAAACGAGTTGTCACTCGGTTCTAGCTGAAGAGAGAAGAGGCCCGGAGCAGGGTCCTCTGAGTTCTTCCATGAAGTGAAAACTAGGCTTCTTTTGGTCATTTTGTTGTATTTAATCTTAGCACCAGGTAGCCACGTATCAGTAGGATGATCAAAATTTTGCCATAAAGCTGTTGTTGGATTCGTTCCGATGTCGTTAAAGACGAAATTTCCGGTGTCTAGAAGAATCTCTTGTACAGTAGTGGAGTTGTTCTTCGAATTTGTGGACCAAACATCAAAGAGGACTAAATTGCCATCTGTTATTTTCAGTTCAGATGAAAGTGAGACAGGCTTCACTCTATTGGCCACCCAAACCGCCATTCGAGAAGGATCTTCGACGAACCATATTCCGACGTAGTAGTTCGGAGCACGGCCTGGTTTGAAGAATCCTAGTTGGAAGACTCCGCCTGCAGAGAGAAGGATTGAATCACCAGATAGTACATAGCCTTCAGAGATGATATCAACTCCTTGTGATGAGAAATAAGTCTTTAAAAACAGAAATAGGAAGACGATACCAAGCATGAACCTTGGCTTGGCCGTCTTTGTATCCATATTGTTGATTGTGATTTTTCGTCCACAAGAATAGGCCATTTTTAATCCCAATTTAAAAAGTATAACTGATCGTGTATGGATTTTATATATACTCTGAATATGAATGTAATGTAAGAGCTACGTCCATTTTTAGAAAATTTTCTCTTTTTTCTTTCTCTTTTGATTATAATAGGTTCAGTTCTCTCAAATGATATCTCACAGATTACATTTTAGAGAAAACCGAGACAAAAGGTTACCCAACAGTTTCTTTCAAGTAGCCTATCATCCTACTCAGTTAAGATTGTAGCTATTCAGTACATTTTTTGACTATTTATCTACTTACTCTGTCTACTATTGCGGCTTTGTGACTTTCTCATGACTTCCCATTGGTCTGTTTTGGGCGGCTAATAGGCTAGTAATTATTTTTTTGGCCACTAACTTTGTTCAAGTCCACACGTAATCTAGGGATTTCTTTCATGTTACCTCAGGAGATATTCTCGGGATCGGGGTCAGATGACTGAACACGCTACCCTCTTTCGCTAGGCCTGAGTGGCTAGATAGAGTCTTCATCCTTGTCGATCCTTGCATACCATCGGTAGTCTACGTATTTTCGGAACCATCTTCGATTCGACTGTTTGATCGGTCGACCGCCATCGCGGATGTTGCTCCTTACAAACTTGTTGTTCTTGAGTGTTTCTTCAAGGATTATTTTCAAAAGCCTTGGGACGGCACTCATCTTTGAAAGCTAATCCCTCAACTGTCTGTGCCTGTCTACTGTCTGACGTGGCATGACAGGGGCCACGTGACGCCTATTTATTGTCTGACGTGGCAATGTAGATTTTTCCTTACAACATATATTAATAGCTATAGGCTGATCAATTAAAGCGTCATTCATTTTTTCCATTTGAGTTTTTAATTTTAGATTTTTAAAGTTAAAAGCTTTCAGAGAATATCATATTGTACTTTTTTTACTAGAGTTAAAATTTTTAAAAAATATTACATCCCAACTTAAATTATAAATTTGAATCTGTAAAAGAACGAATTCTAAACTTTGCAAACTAGTATTTTACTGGGAAATGGAGAGAAACAATAAGTTAAGAATAAAAAGTCTTTACTTATTACAAGTAAACCGTGTGATTCCTTCACTTTAGCCACACATGGCGGAGAAAAAGAAATATAGGAAAAGAAAGAAAGAAAAAAAAAAAGAAAAAAGAAAAGGAACCAACGACAGTGTCAACGTCAATGGCATCTGGAAGTCAAGTGTTCATTGGAGTGGAACCAACCACCTCTACCACTAGAGATTAGACATATATATAATCTTTTTTCTAAATAAAAAAAGAGATTCTTCTTTAATGAATATTCTTTTTTTAAGTAGCTAAATACTAATGGCATTTACTTAGGGGCTCACCACTCACTTCTTTTAAGACAGCGCTCATTATATTTTCTTGTAACAAAAAAAAGCCTATCATGCAAGTGTCGTATTAGCAGAGCATAGTTTTTAACTAGATCTTTATTAGGTTTCATTACATTTATCATTTTTTTTTAACATGACATGATTATATCTAGTTGTAAAAAACCGTGTCCCATCGTTAGGTGATTTTTTTTTTCATTATCTAATTAACATAGAATTTTGTGTAAGTTTAATTAATTAGATTGTGTGGTTGCGGTTTATGGTTTGCAGCGGTTTAACAATTATTCACCTTCAAGTTTAAAAGAAAAAATTATTTTAAAAACGACAATAATAAAATAAATAATAAATATGTTGAAAGCTGAAAACCCACCTAATCAAAACTCCAAAGTGTTGGATTTTTTTTTATTTACTTTCTTAATTACTTGACTTATTAAAAGTACAATTTTTAAAAATTTTTACCACTTTACTAGTTCTAGTCTAAAAGGTAAAAATATATGAGTTAATGTTAGGAGTAAAAAAAAAAAGACTCCATTTTAAAACATATTTTAAAAAATTGCCCCTTTTTTTTCTGCTTAAAAGAGGACTTCATTGCAATGGTGATCTAAAGAGTGCCTGAGGAAAATAGAAAGGACAATTTTTAAAATTATCTCTTAAAATAAAGTTCATTTTTATTTTTATCTGTAACACCCTCCTTTAAAAATTTCATTACTATATAAATAACTGTAAATATTACAATATTGGTTATTAATCGCAAATAGCACAACACTGCTCATTACAAGACTTTAAAATTTTCAAACAAACTTAAACTTTAGTTCCATAATATGTTACATAAATATAATAATCTCAAAACAAAACTTCACACATTATTTATTTATTTACAAATAATACTCAAACTGTTTAAACACCTATAATTATTAAAATAGTCTGGTGCTTCTTAAAAAAAAAAAAAAAAAATCCTCCTTCGAACAGGTCGGGTATACATGTACAATCATGTTGGCTTGGCACCTTGCTCATCCTGAAGCTAGTTCGACTTCCCTTTACCTACAACACAAGTATATTAAAACTAGGGAGAAAGAGATAAATAGACGAAAGACTTGAGATGAATTAAAATTAATAGGTTAATAGTTTACATAAGTTAATAAATAGGCCAAATTATTGTTTTCGTCCATAACTTGTCTAGTTATGAACTATAACTTGACAAGTTATTGTCCATAATTATCCATAATTTGTCTGACTATGAACCATAACTTGATAAGTTTGTCCATAATTTATCTAATTATGAACCATAACTTGATAAGTTATGGCCTATTAATTTCTATAACTAATAATTGGCCTATATACTTTCTTAAACTTTTCATATTAACTTATTTTCTACTATTTCCCTTAAAACTAATGTCCAGTAAGCAAAATCAGCAATCTCACATGCAAACAACTAATTATGCCTGTGCTTGATTATCTTGTCTTTTACTTAGGGCCCATGAGGATACTGCTGACAGCCTTAAAACATCTGTAACTACCAACCTGTGGCTTGTTATCTTTTAATGAACTTTGCGCTCTCTTATAGGTTTACGGGCACAACAACCCTTTAAACAAATTTCTATTTTTCTAAGCATATGGCTTAAGCTGGTACTTCCTTTGTGTCTTTTCATAAGACTTTTAATATTTTTTAGTAAAAATGTAATGCTTATCATAATAATACATAAAATAAATTTGCTACTTGTATTTTTAAGTGAGAACTTTACTTACTTTGTCTCTACTGGCCGTAAGAAAATGTACTGTTAATAACAATAATAACGATCGTAATACTATATCAATAATAGATTAATTTAATAATACTGCTATAATAACTAAACATATTGTACTGTTATATTATTATTTTTCTTAAATATTTAAGTTAATAAGTTTTGTCCCATCATGACGTCCTTTTTGTTACCGTATATTTGTCTATCAGTTCTTTGGTCATTGTTGCATTAATTTGTAAGTGCACAAAATCGAACAAGTAATATAATGATGAGTAAGAGTATCATCACACAGAGATAGCAAATTTATTAAGTACCAAAATTGAGTAATTTTTACTTTATTTGAGGAAACGAAAGATGAACTTTTCAGATTGATTTTGATTAAAACGACAAAATTTAAAATATCAAAGTAATAAAATAAATACTAAGCTATGCATATATTTAAAAGATTAAATGACAATTATGGAAATTCTAGGAATAATAATTTCACCAATATTAATGGGATTTAATTTATTTAAACGCGCGTTATTATGATTTTGAGATCATACTAAGTTGATGGTCGAATCCTCTTTTGTTCAATGTACTCTTTCTCAAATTATACACAAAATATACATTTTCATAAAAATGTGAACATTTCAATTTATTTGGAAGATTTCAATCTTCATTTCGTTATGAACATTGCGACATATATTTGACTAGTACAATACAGCTACAACAAAGAAACAATTATAGATCCTCAAATGATCTGTACCGAAAGACTGTTCTTTTACTTGACAAGAGAATATTAAAAAAAAAAAAAAAGAATAAACAGAGAACGTGTTTTAGTTGCGTTCAAAGATTACTTAAATTAATATTCAACAGAAGCTCGCTTACATGGTAAATTTTAAGGTCGTTCTTTACAATTTTTTTGGTCCCTGCTTTCTTTTCTTTTTTGCTCTTTTTTTTTTTTTTTTTTTTTTTTTTTTTTTTTTTTTTTTTCATTCATTAAAGGATGGAGGAAAAGTAGTTGAATGATGTTTTGACTCGTGTCTTTTAATTAACTGACATCGATGTCTTTTAATTAACTGAGAGTAATTGGATAGTATCGACATCCTTGGTAGAAAAGTATTAGCACGCATGTGGAGAACTGTTCATCGATTCCATACAGTAAGCTCTCGGTTTACTTGCACGTAACCGATATTTAACTCAACCAACTGTTTGAAAGAGATATTCATATTCGACATTCCAAATTCTTCTTTCTGTCAAATTTCTGCAATGATTAATACTATGAAGCAGATCAATAAAGACCACATATGCACAAATGCGCCATCAAATTAATTTGAAACTAAATCGTTAATCGTATTCCGGATTACAAGTATAGAAGAAGAAGCAGATGAAGTACTAAAGCTTCTGATCTGCAGGACTAAGGAGCCTGCTTGAACGGAGTCTAACTTGTCATCGGCCTTCGTTTAAGGTATTGGTTAGCCCGTTTGTCGACGATGGTTTATCACCCGGAGAAGCTCTGCTAGAACGAGATCTTCTGACAACAAAGGCTGGTTGTTTTGGACTTGGAAGACTTGCACTTTCAGTTCCAAGCATGAGGAGCACATTTGACATGGTTGGTCGATCATTTGGATCGTCTTGTACACACAACAGTCCTACATTGAAACACCTCAAGAACTCATTTTCATTGCATGTCTCGCTCAATGTTGGGTCCATCAGATCCAGTGCCTTGTTTTCTTTCCATAATTTCCATGCCTGCATACATTAGAAAAACCTGTTCAGATTGCTACAGACAAAACTAGTAGGCTTTAAAGGAAAAATGCCGTAGAATACTTACATAATCTAAAAGACTTGAAGCTTCTTCTGATTGGTAAAATCCAGTGTTCCTTTTTCCACTTATGATCTCAAGTATGACGACCCCGAAACTAAAAACGTCAGATTTGATTGAGAATAACCCATGTAGTGCATACTCTGGAGACATATAACCACTGCATTCATGACGACAATTAGTTGGATGGTTAGTGAATAAGGTGCATGATTATGTGATATGAACTATCCAATTAAAATCCAACAGACAAATACTGATGATAGGAGACCACCCAGTTCAAAAATAAAATAAAATAAAGTAAAATAAAATAAAATCTTACTACGTCCCAACTACTCTGTTTGTGCTTGCCTCCATCTGTTTCCCTCCAAAAATCTTTGCTAAGCCAAAGTCTGAAATTTTTGGGTTCATTTCTTCATCAAGTAAGACATTGCTAGTTTTCAAATCTCTATGGATAATCCTCAACCTTGAATCATGGTGAAGATAAAGAAGCCCTTTAGCAATTCCCAATATGATGTGGAAACGGATCTCCCAGTTCAGCAATATGCATATGTTTCGATCTGGATTAATTTCCATTACGAAAGAATTTAGAAAACATTTTGACCTTTTCACAATACCTCTCAAACATTGGTTCCAATATTCTTACGTTAATTGATCTATCCAGTCTTAAATTAAATTACTATACACTCCCTTTTTTTTTTTTTCCTTGAAGTGAAGTAGTATTCAGCACTAAAATCTAGTTATCAATGTCTTTAAAATTGACAATCACTTATCATATCTAAAAAAAAAAAAAAAAAAAAAAAAAAAAAAAAAAAAAAACAAGGAAAGAAAAGAAAGATTGTTATCATGGGTGAATATTGCTAAACTTGAGCTAAAACAACTCACCAAATAGGAAAGAGTCTAAGCTTTTGTTGGGCATATATTCATAGAGCAGCATTTTTTCATCTCCTTCAACACAATAGCCCAAAAGGCGAACAAGATTCCGATGTTGAAGTTTAGCAATCAACAAAACTTCATTCTTAAATTCTTGTAAGCCTTGTCCAGAACCACTTGAGAGCCTCTTTATAGCAATTTCTTGCCCTGCTGGAAATCTACCCTGAAATTTTTTTTCAAGCAAACTGGTAAGCTCAAGCTAGGAATAACAAGAATCAACAGAAACTGTGAGAAATCAAGAGGAAAATAGAATGAAAAATAATTTGTATTGATACTGATTTTTTTCCAAGCACCGATACAGACTCGCATGGACGTTCGAGAGGTCCAGCTCTCTCCCCTTTCCAGTCACTCACCCAAAAACGACATGAAAGCCACACCACCCAACCGACCCCTCTTTTATTAACCAAAAGGAAAAGACACCAGTGCCCCTGCACGAAAAACACCCCTAACACATATATTCCTGATGTCTCATGTCTCCCCAGCCCACAGACACGTCACCCAACACCTAGCGCCCCTTCTTGGCACGCCTGACATATGTAAACCTGACTGGGGGCTTATCAATACTCTCCGCCCACAAAGTCACCTTGTCCTCAAGGTGAAAGGAAGGGAATTGTTATTGCACCACTGTATAGGGCTCTCAAGTGGCCTCGAACGAGGGCAGCCCCTTCCACTTAATCAATACCTTGAGCTGGGCGCCCCCAGCAGCAGGGCCCTGGCGCAACCTGAGAACTTCATCCGGTTCCACCATGAGCTCCAAGTCATCAGCTAGCTGTGGGGGAAGTAAAGAAGCCGGCACCGAAGTGAGCAGGGTAGACTTCAGCTACGAGACCTGGAAAACCGGATGGATGATGGCCTGATCAGGGAGGTGCAGCTTATAGGCCACACCAATGCGAGTGAGAATACGGTAAAGGCCATAGTAGTGCGGGGCCAGCTTCTCGAATGGGCGGGACACCAAGGTGCGACGCCGATAGGGACGAAGCTTAAGAAACACCATATCGCCGACCTCAAAACGGACGTCGCGTCGATGGCCATCAGCGCGCGCCTTCATCCGTTGTTTTGTGCGCTCCAAATGACGATTTAACTCGGTCAACATATCATCCCGATCCTTCAACTGCAACTTAACAGCCGAGCTAGCTATAGATCCCGGCAAGTAGCGAAGTAGGGAAGGAGGATCACGCTCGTAAACCACACGAAAAGGAGTGGTGCCAATGGACGTGTGGTAAGCCGTATTGTAACAATACTCAGCCCATGCCAACCAGCAAGCCCACTGCTTAGGCTTGTCTGTTGCGAAGCAACGCAAGTATGTCTCCAAGCACCGATTTACAACCTCCGTTTGCCCGTCGGTCTGCGGGTGGTAAGCCGTGCTATACTTTAAGGCAGTCCTCTGTAATTTGAATAACTCCCTCCAGAAATGGCTCATGAACACCTTGTTTCAGTCGGAGACAATTGACTTAGGCACCCTATGAAGTCGGACCACGTCACGGATGAACGCAATAGCTACTGTTGGAGCCGTGAATAGGTGTTTTAGGCTAATGAAATGGGCGTATTTGCTCAATCGGTCCACCACCACCAAGATTGTGTCCGCTCCCTCCGATTTTGAAAGGGACTCGATGAAGTCCATGGAGAGATCCTCCCAAATCATCTTTGAAATGGGTAATGGCTGTAAGAATCCACCGCGAGCCAATGTCGAAGTCTTGTACTGTTGGCACACTAAGCAATTGGCAACGTAGCGATGAACATCCCCTTTCATTCCCTCCCAATACCATAAAGTGGCAATCCATTTGAGCGTCTTCAGCACCCCCGAATGGCCCCCCACACCGCTGTCATGGTACTCCTTCAAAAGCAAGCCAATGAGAGGTGAGCTTTTAGGCAACACCAGGCGATCCATGTACAGCAGGCGGCCTTGCACCAGGGAGTACCCGGGCCGTGCTATGGGGTTCTGTTTAAGGTTTTCTGCGATAGCCCGCAGCCGTTCATTTGCGAGGACCTGTGCATTAACATCCTCCAACTGCACGACATGGGGCAGCGTCATGGCCAACAAAGCGGCGGTAGAATCCATGCGGGATAAAGCATCGGCCGCTTTGTTCTCCAACCCGGGCTTATACTGGATTTCAAAATCAAAGCCCATCAATTTAACCAACCATTTTTGATGCTCCTCACTCACCATGCGCTGTTCCAAAAGGAATTTCAGGCTGCATTGGTCCGTACGCACCACAAAGCGACGCCCCAAAAGATAATGCTGCCACTTTTGAATTGCGAATACAATTGCCATGAGCTCCCATTCATAAACCGACTTCAACTGTGAGCTTGTCGGAAGAACGTGGCTGTAGTAAGCGATGAGACATTGTTCTTGCATGGAAAAATTGGGCAAGGCAAGCACTGTAACACTGGTTATAGCCTCATTGAGCTTATTAAAGGCCGTGTTAGCCTCCTCTTCCCAGTGAAAACTATCCTTTTTCAGCTGGGTGGTCAAAGGCCAAGCCAACTCCCCATATCCTTTAACAAAGCGACAGTAGTATCCCGTCAACCCTAAAAAATCACGCAGCTTGCGTAACGTTTGTGGAACCGGTCAATGTAGCATCGCCTCAACCTTGGTCCTGTCTGCCATGACTTCATCACCTGAGATGATGTGACCCAAGTATTCCACCTGCCTATTTCCGAACTGACACTTCTTTTTGTTAGCATAAAGTTAGTGAGATGCCAAGATCTCCAAAACTCTCGCCAAGTGTGCATGGTGCTCCTCCAAAGTATGACTACACACCAAAATGTCATAAAAAAATACAAGAATAAACTGGCGTAAACAGTCGCAGAAGATTGCATTCATAAGGGCTTGGAAAGTTGCCGGGGCATTTGTAAGCCCAAAGGGCATTACTAGGAATTCATAGTGCCCTTCATGGGTTCGAAACTCCATTTTGGGCACATCCTCCTCCCTCACTCATATTTGGTGGTATCCCGATTTCAAATCAAGCTTGGAGAAAATCTGCGCCCCGTGTAAGTCATTGAGCAGCTCATCGATGACCGGAATGGGGAACTTATCCGGCACCGTTACCTTATTCAAAGCCCGATAGTCCACACAGAAACGCCAACTACCATCTTTCTTCTTGACTAACAAAACATGGCTGGAATAGGGACTTGTGCTCGATTGTATAATCCATGCTGCCAACATCTCCCTTACCAGCCTTTCGATCTCCCCCTTTTGAACATGGGGATAACGGTATGGTCGAACATTCACCGGAGCCGTGCCAGGCTGCAACGTGATTGCGTGATCGCGAGCTCGTCGGGGAGGCAACTCGGCTGGCCACTCGAATACCTAATCATATTGCCGTAGCAATCCCTCCAATGGTGTCGGCACTGGGTTCAAGCTCCCTACCGTTGCTACTTCCAAACTACCGAGCTCCAGGAACACCCCCGACCCCTCTTCCTGAATGGCTTTCATCATCGACTTTAAGGACACTAAGGAATTGCAAAGGCTCGGGTCCCCCTGTAGTGTTACTGCCACACCGCCCATCCTAAATCTCAGAGTAAGCATCTTCCAATTCACTTGCATACCCCCCAACGTCTCCTGCCACTTCATCCCTAATATGACGTCGGAACACCCCAATTCGAGGGGAAGAAAATCTTCCATAATCTCAATGTTTTGCAACTTCAAGACCACCCCATTACATAGGCCCTCACCTTTAACCGTGAATCTTGTGCCCATCAACACTCCATACCCATTGGTCAGCAGTTGTGGAATGGCCAATTTCTGCACAAGATTGGTAGAAATGAAGTTGAGGGTTGCCCCACAATCAATCATCACCACGACTTCCTGTTGTGCAATTCGGCCCTTCACCTTCATAGTCTTTGGGCTCACCAACCCCACCACGGAGTTGATTGAGAGCTTCAACATATCTGCAATTACTTGTTCCTTGGGGGCTTCCTCAGTGCCATTTCCCTCCTCCCCGTCGGGTCCTTCAACCTCATCGTTAACTACTAGGACATGCAAGTCCTTGTTCTTACATTGATGCCCGATTGAATATTTTTCATCATAATGGAAACATAGTCCTTTTTCTTTCTTTTGTTAAAGCTCAAAATCAGTCAAACGTTTGAATGGAAGAGTTGGTTTCGGCCCTGGGGTCTTACCTAATCGTGGATAGGTCGTGGGATTGAAGGGAGCTGTGCACACATACTTTGGCCATAGGTTAGAGCTGGGTTCCGGGTAGTGCTTGGATTTCCCATCACCCTCGCCGGACGCAACAACAAGTTTCGGTCCTCCACCCGCTGAGCTAGCTCCATAATTTTTCTAATCCGTTGGGCCGCATCATTCTCACCTCCGCGCGTATTTTCAGTTTGAGGCCATTGATAAACGTGCTCTCTAGCACTTGCTCCGATACCCCCGTAAGAGGCGCTGCTAGGACCTCAAATAGGCGCCGAAATTCCCGGACCGATCCCTCCTGCCGCAAGGCTAGAAACTTCTCGCAACTCAAGCCCTCTTGAGTCAACTGGAACCGATCTAGCAGATTCGACTTCATTTCAGACTAGCTTCTCATGGGCTGACGTCCTTCCTCCCACTGAAACCAAGCTAATGCCTCCCAGTCCAATGCGATCGCCACCGCAGACAACTTCTCCTCTTTGGTCAAGCGATTGAGGGTGAAATAGTGTTCTACCCGATAGACCCATCCCTTCAGGTTCACCCCCTCGAAGATTGGCATCTCTAGGCGATGAGACGGAAATTCCCCTTTCCGAATCCCCTCGCGTCCTCCACTCGAACCCCCCTCCGTTCTCTCCACTTCATAAACGGTGTCGCCGACCTTGAAGGCGGAGTGGGTACCGATATTCCCCCCTTTACAGCCGTCAAACCCAGATCTATCAATGGATCTGGCTCCTTCGCCTTCCCCTTGCCCGTCGGTGGGACCTCCACCCATACCGTTTCCTCCATCTTCCGAAGAACCTGCTCCAATCGTTCAAGGCCCGTAATCTTCTCCAATACCAACGTCAAACTCCTTTCCACCAATTCCAGCTTCAGTAGTCCTCCTTGAACTTGCTCGATCCGCTCCTCCACTGCCGAGATCTGCGTATCCACTGTCTCCGGCTGTGCTTCGCCCAGGCCTCCCCTTATGCCCTCAGCCCTGCCTCTTGTTTTCATGTTGTTCACCATTCCCAGATCGAGATGCTCTGATACCAAATTGGTAAGCTCAAGCTAGGAATAACAAGAATCAATAGAAACTGCGAGAAATCAAGAGAAAAATAGAATGAAAAAAATTTGTATTGATACTGGTTTTTCCCAAGCACCGATATAGACTCGCATGGACGTTCAAGAGGTCCAGCTCTCTCCCCTTTCCAGTCACTCACCCAAAAACGACATGAAAGCCACACCACCTAACCGACCCCTCTTTTATTAACCAAAAGGAAAAGACACTAGTGCCCCTGCACAGAAAACATCCCTAACACATATATTCCTGATGTCTCATGTCTCCCCAGCCCATAGAGACGTCACCCAACACCTAGCGCCCCTTCTTGGCACGCCTGACATATGTAAACCTGACTGGGGGTTATCACAAACATCTTATACGTACTCTAAGCCAGAAAGTACATGAAAAATAGCGTTGTCGGCATTATGATAAGGCATCGGCACATTACCTTATAAACATGGCCAAATCCTCCTTGTCCAAGTTTATTTGCCTCTGAAAAATTATCTGTAGCAGCTAGTATACTTTCCAAAACAACAAATGGTACTTCTATGCCTTTCCTTTCTTCTTCTCTGAATTGGCTTGAATTCATGAAGTCTCTGATACGCTTTTCGCTATAATATAAGCTTAGGACCTGTTCTGCCTGAATGCTTCTCCTGTTACCTGATTTAAAATTTAATATTTCAAGTCACTTTTCTATAATAATATATGAAAGAAACAAAAAATATTACATAAAGTGTCATATATATATCTGAGTGTAGATGTTTGGATTGTTTTTACCTTGTTTATTGACCGCCTTTTTTCTTCTCCAGTAATAAACTGAACAAGCAGTGCAAGTGAGTATCATCATGACAGCTATAATCCCAAACAAGACAATATAGAACATTGCATTTCGTGAAGATCGTTTTTCTGAAGCTGTCAATCGAAGATAGAGAGGATGCCTGTCATTATCTGCCTGCTGCTTCAAATTTAAGAGATCTCCTATCCAAATTGAACAACCATTGCTGTCATTGGCATAAGCAGTGCAAGAGCACTTAGTTAAGCAGCTTTCTTTGCATTCTCCTAAACTCCCTGCTCCCACAGACTGTTGATTATCGGGCAATGACATGTTGAATATCGGTAGAAATTGAAATCTCTCACCATTAGCAACACTGTTGTTTCCACATTGCAGTTCTGTAATTCTGAAGCACCCATCAGAATAATCCTTCAAATCCCAATTACTCTGTACCTTTGGCTTAAACCCCGTCAAACAACTACAGGAGGGTAACGGGTCCTCATTGCAGCTTCCATATGCCCCGCAAAAAGCATAAACCTCGCATTGTTTTCTCGGTTGGTTCCAAATCAAGTTCCATTCGTTAGTTGCCATCCAACTCAGTTGCTTAACCTGCCCAGAAACATCCACCACAGTCCGAGATATTTGGGTAGGAGAGGTTTTGTTAATCGAATACGTGAAATAGATTTCGTTATCATTCGAAACAAACTCAAAAACAAAGATATAAGTGCGCACCATCTCAGGCATCGCGCTAAAAGTCGTCCCATTCCAAGATCCACTAGTCCAATATCTCTTAGACAAATTCCAGAGTATGTTATAGGAGTTATCACTTATGTTTAGCTCAACAAAGAAGAGGCCCGGGGCAGGGTCCTCGGAACTCTTCCATGAAGTGAGACGCTGGTGTTTTTTGGTAATTTTGTTATAAGAAAGTTTACTACCAGGTAGCCATGTGTGAGCCGGATGATCAAAACTTTGCCATAAAGGTATTGACGAATTGGATCCATCGTTTAAGACGAGGTTTCCATTGTCATGAAGAACTGCTTGTACAGAAGCAGAGCCGCTGTAGTTCACGTCAGTGGACCAAATTGGGATTTTGAACTCATTGAAAAGAACTAAATTTCCACCAGAGATTTTCAACTCTGAAGAAAATCTATCTGAAACTGGCTTGTCTCTATTTGCCACCCAAACAATTGTCTGGGAAGTGAGTTGTTTGTACCACATGCCTATATAGTAGTTTGAAGAATTACCTGGTTTGAAGAATCCCAGCACAAAAACTCCACCTGCGGATACAATGGATTCGTCTCCGGAGAGGGATTCATTTGCAGAGATTGTATCACGTCCAAGGCAGATATTGAACGTGAGAAACAAGCATATGAGGAGAAAAAGAAGCACAAATCCACTGTTGGTCTTGGTATCCATGGCAGCGAATATTTTTGCATACAAGCTGAACACATTAAGGTGCTAAAATTGTTATTTAGTTACAGTGAAGTGAATTGAGAAACCGGAGGAAGAAAAATCCTGTATTTAAGTTGTTCCAACAATATCTACACAAATTGTATGAACCTTGCCGAAGCTTCTTAACCACCTTGTTGCTACTGGTTTGCAGAACTGACTAGATCAAAAATTATTTTAAACTTGTTCATACACGTCTGCAGCGTGATATTGTGGTACAGAATGTAGACTGTGGTGCCCAATTGAAGGTTTCTCCGTGCATCATTTTCTTCACCGTCAATTCGTGCCCAGAAGAGTACAGTATTCAACCTTCTATCTGGTTTCTTTGATTCCTTAATTCGTTCTTTAGTGTTCAGCTTTTCTTAGTTGGCCGGCATGCTTATAGTTTTGAGTAAACTTTTGGCTCCTTTTGTTAGCAATTTCTCAACTATTGAGATTCAACGAATGTATGGCTCGTGAATGTTTGGAAGATTGATTTGTTGGTCAAGGAGAGGCAATCAAGTTGAAAAGTATGAAAATTTCAAGTTATATGGAATATTTTAATCTTCATTTAGTTATGAAAACTGTAACGTATTTGACAAGTAAACTAGAGCTACAACAAAGAAACAATTTATAGGTCTTCAACTGATTGTGATCTGTTTACCAAATGATTGTTCTTTCCCTTGAGTACGTACAGGAGAATATGACAAAAAAGAATAAACGAAGAACGCGTTTTAGTGCGTTCTATGATAAATATTCAACAGGAGCGGGGTTACGAGTAAAATTTTAACGCTGTTCTTTTAACTTTTATGTCCTTGCTTTCTTTCAGTTTTTACTCTTTTTCACCTCAGGACGGCTGAAAGTAATTGAATGATTTTTTGATTTGCGTCTTTTTACCATTGAAATTTTTTGGGATATTTATATTTTTATACCCTGTATTTTAGGTTTATTTAAAATTTATATCTTTGATTTTTTATCTCATCAAATGTATACCTTCAAATTATATTTAATACACAAATCTTTATCTTATCTCGGTCAATAATTGATTTTGACATTTAAAATGACTAAACTATACTTCAGAAAAAGGGAAAAACTTCATGCCATTTTATAGAAATTATATATATATGTTATTTTTTGATGATTTGATAAATGTATATATGTTCATGATATGATGTACTTCATGTTATAATGCATGGAATAAGTGTCTTGGGAAAATTCTAAGTTTTTTCTTGATTTTTCTTTTTAGACAAAAGAACCATTTCTATGACGTTAATTTCTAGCTCTATTTTGGACCTTTAAAATTCTGAAATTATTCCATTAGTTTATACAAGCTATAGAGCCTTTCATAAGCTTTCCAACGCCTTCTCATTTGTGCAAATCGGACATCAGAGTAAGAAGATGTGGCAAGTATATCATCCAGATATCCAGCAGTCTCTAATCAGATTACTGCACAGGAAAATGAACGAAAATTCTAGAAGTTCACCTTACTCTTTTATTTGCCTTCCACACGACTTTACACCCTAATGATAGCCATTCCCCCAGATGTTAAGGGGTCATTAATCACAGAATTAATCTCCAATTAATACTAAATTAACACCTTTTAATTTTATATGATTTATGAACCTATAAACATTTTCAAACTCTTACTCTCTATCTTCCCCTCTTTCTTCTTCTTTCTTTCACGTTCAAGAACACCACAATAGAGAGCCTCCATAATCAGCCATCAAACTCATCTTTCTTTTGAATTCTTTTAGCAGTCAAGATAAAATAGGAGATCGTTAATGTATGATTCCTCTTATTATTTATTCTTTTGGGTTAGAATTCTTCAAGGGTGACTTGATTGTCAATGATGATTTTTGTTTGAGAAAGAGGAGAGACGTACTTATGAGATGATGATGAGTGAGGCTATAACATCAATATGAGTTCTATGATTCAAGGCTATTCGGTTTTTAATTTGATTCCATGATTTTGAGTGTAGGTTTCTATTAGACTCTATGTTAGTCATAGTTATTATTTGATTGTTTTGTTTTGTATCTTCCTAGAAAGCATGCTATAGGGGTTGACGATTTTGGTAATTGAGTTAATAATAGAATTATCGGTTCTTGTACAACTTAGAAACATGCTAGGATTTATTTATGATAATTTATATGATTGGGTCATGTGATTCTTTTGATTGTAATTTTGTAGGTATAAGATGTATATATATGCACGTAATTATATTTCTTTAAGTATTAGAAACATGTTATAGGGCTGAATAATAAATGGATTGCTGTATATACATGTTGAGGATGATAGTTTTGTATTGTATAGAATTTTTGGTGAATTTTCGTCCAAGTTTAAGTGCTGGAATTTTCTCAGGTTTTATGTTCTGATTTTAAAACAGTGTTTGAGGGAAAAAACGAACTCCATTTTTAACAAATAAGGTGTCGTTAGAAAGATCTTGATGTCTATTTTCATTTGTAATTAGTTTCAGGTCGTTCTGAGTTTTTTTATGATTTGTTATAAATTTTTAAAGAGATAAAGGTTAGGCTGTCAGTTTTTGTATGATTTGGAAATTTTATGTAATTACTGGGATTTTTGAATCTTGATGTTATTAAATGATGGAATTGGCCTTTTCCGTGCTATTTTAATATGATTGATGGATTTGAGAATTAATATTTTTTTAATTTTATTATATTTATGATTTATGGCATGAACAATTTTTGAAGTAAGCACCCGAGAACCTCATTCGTCGTGTCACCGTTGGGCAATTTAAAAAGGTTAAGTAAGGCATTTATGTAAGTACACTCTCACCTACAACATGAATTGAAGAATTGAGAAGTATATGATTTTGATGTTGATGATGATGTTATGACACCTTTAATATTTCATATGATGACGTTTTGATGAAAAATGTATATATATGTATTTTTATGTTTTTAAATGGCGTTGTACACCTTTGATGGTGACCGGTGAGCGGTCTTAATGTAACGACCCTACCTAGTGGCCGTTACTTAACTATAACTGTGCTATGATACCAACTGTAACGAACCTACTTAGTGGCCATTGTAATGACCAAGAAAATCCTAGAATTAAATAATGTAAATTTATTTATTTAAGTCAATGACTTTTCTCAGTAATATACTGTCATATTTTGTGACTGAAGGATTTATGGAATTAATATTAGTATTATTAAATTATGTAGCAAGTTTTATGATTAGTTCATATTTTAAGAATGAGTGAATTCAGTTGATAAATTCTTACCGCAATTAAGGCAGAAGAATTCTCAGTGCACATACAATTGGAGACTCCTAATCTTAGGAATCTCTTAGTGTAGTATAATGTTAGTAGTGTATAGAGAAATACTCTAACATTTAAAGAGAAAATCCTTTACTTCCAAACAGATAAGAGGAAATTAAAGGGGTGGTGTTTCAGTAAAGAAATTTAGATGCAATATGAGTTCAGAAGTTGACAAAGTCCGGAATTGAAATTTCATGTCAACTAAGTAAATTCTCAAAATTTAGTATGAAGTAATAAGAATAGCTATAAGAATAGAACATTAATGGGTGATTACCAAGTGTTCACTAAACCTTGCTTATGTAAGCAAGATGACATCAAGTAAACAATTAGAAATTTAAGTTATGTAAGATACCGTTACCGACTTTTAGACTGCAATAAGGAAGGATATGCAGAGTACTGTGTTAAACCCATAAGTGGGCCAACACATGAATCTTAAGGTTAAGAAGTGAAAAAGAATTGAAAAACATCAATTTCAGGGTTTTAGAAATGATCAGAACGAAAAACGGACGAAAGAGGGATCCAGAAGGTTGAACTGAGAAAATTAGAGTTTCGACTGATTTAAGTTGACCGAGTCAAAGATTTTTCACCAAGAGTCTTCCAAAATGTCACTCTCAAACGCTAGGCAAGAATGGTCAAAGTTGACTAAGTTGACCAACTGTCTGAAAAATGCAGATAAAACGCGCACTGGACAGGAAATTAAGATAAACTAAAATAAGATAATTATTAAATGATCAATGGTTGAGATTTTAGATGAAGGGCTGAGATCATGCCACTTGCTTAGTGAGGTGGCCTGCCAAGCTTGTACAAGAAGCCAAGAAGAGATATTTTGATGGATTTTTGCAGAAAGGACCCCCAAAAGTT
Organism: Morus notabilis; assembly: GCF_000414095.1. NCBI lineage: Eukaryota > Viridiplantae > Streptophyta > Magnoliopsida > Rosales > Moraceae > Morus > Morus notabilis. The sequence goes on along the minus strand of NW_010360643.1, from coordinate 53,167 downwards.
AGGAAATTGCACTTAGACCCCTACTTTTCTTCTCCAACGTGTTTAAGTGTAGAAACATAATTAAACACTCTCTTTTTCATGTCAAGAACCGTGGTTGTTCATCCAAGAGAGAGAAGAAGAAGAAAATAACCAAAAGTGAAGAAAAGTAATTTTTATGCGAGAATCGATGGAACTACCGAGGATTGGTGATTTCGGAGTTTCTTTTTTCATTCTTCTAAGGCGAGATTTCAATTTTCCTCTCCTTTTTCTTACCTTCGCTTAATGGTTTTGATGTGGTAGAGATTATGGAGAAAGTTTGCTAAGTTGATGATTGAGTTTCAATTGATGAAGGAATAGAAAGTTTAGTGTTTAAAGGATGAATTTTAAGCTGTTAGATTATGTTTCTAGCAACTTTTAACTATGAAATCCTTGTGAGAAGTTTGATAAAACCCTAGAGAATAGTTCCTAAGTTGATTAAATTGTATGAGAAAGATTGTTAGTTATGCTAGAAGATGAAGTAACGGATAAAACGAGCTAAGGATAGCTCAGGAAACACAGAAAAGTAAGGCGAAACTCTGCCAAAATTTAGTTTGAGAATTTGAGGTTAAACCTAGTTTTAGTTCTAGAATTTGAGGCTAAACTTAGTTTTTGTTCTAAATAGAAGCTTTAAACTATTTTCTTAGAGAAAAAACTACATAACTGTTAAAACAGTTTTGGTGTTGAACATAGGAGTTTGTTGAAGAACTCAAAGTATGATCTCAGGAAAGTATGTCAATTTCAGACTTTGCTAATAAAAAGTAAGGTAATCAAGATTCAATAAACCTAATCTTTAAATTAGACACAAGGTTTTACAATCCTTAAGATAGGAAAAGAGAAAGCGAGCCATAAATACAGAAGTTAGACTTTCTTTCAAGCTTGCTAAAATAAAATAGCAAGTGATAGTTAATCTCACACTCTTAATGGGTGTTCATTCCCACAAAATAAGGGAGAAAGAAAACAGCCTCTTTGGCGAATAGAGGATTCCACTTCTTAAAATAGGTAATTCTTGAAGGGCAGTGGTGAGCGGCGGGCGAATGGTGGAGATGGGAATGGATACCGCTCACAGTTAAATCTTCCGCAGTAAGTTAAAGTAAAATCATGTATATGTATATGTGATTCAAAGGTTTCAAGCACGTATGTTTAAAAAGTATATGTACATATGTATGTTAAGAGAACCGAGGTTGTAGCTAACAACCCTAGTCTTGAGTTCTTAAGTTTTAGAACGTTGCAACAGTGCATGCAACAAATAAACAAACTTTAAATACGACAGTTTAAATGATTGATTTTGAAAGGACTTTAAGAAGCACTTGAATTTAAGATTTCTCACGAAATTTGTTTTAAGGTCAAATTAGATGGCCTGAATGTATTGGCTAGTTTTAGAAAGGCTTTTAAAGAGTATGTGAAACAAGAGTTCAAATGTCCCTTAGTTCGAAAGATATTTTTAGAAGGTTTTATCTTAGTTGAAATTAAGAAAAGCTTTAAAAAATTTAGTGATTCATTATTTTGAAATTATCATTACGAATTATGAAATTATTCCTTCTTATATTTAAAAAAAAAATGTTCCGCAAATTTTAAGAAATCCCAGTAAGTACAAGTTAAAAAGTAAGCTACGGTGGCAGCCTCATAGGAGGGTCGTCAGAGGCATTCAGTTCAATTTATAATCACGGTGTCGTTGGGGACCTTGCAAACTCTCACGTCCCGATGATTGTACCCAAGTGGTACGAGCACTCGGGCCCATCAGTAAGTAAGATAAGTTTAAATAGTGAAACACAGACAATAAAACTTTGATAAGACATCATAAATCAGTATAAGCAGTTCATGCATATCTTTCATGTGAACTTTTAGTTATTTTATGTGTAATAGTTCCTACTTACTGAGTGAAAGCTCATTTTAGAGTATTTATACTGTAGGTAAGCAACCTGCACATAATGTTTGATGGACTGATGGCGAAGTAGTGGACGAGCAGAGTGGAGGTTGGGGAATGGATACCGCACCCAGTTATTTTTGTAACAGTTTAAGGTTTTAAAAAGATTTTTGTTGAACATGTCTATGAACTTGTGTTTTGAAAGTTTGCAGTATGATTGTTAAGTTTGTCTAAGCTAGCAGGATTTTGAGAAGTAAAAATATAACTATGTGTAAATTCACGCTTTAGAAAAGAAATTGTTTTGAAGCATAAACACTTTGCTATGTTCAAAAAGTGAAAACCAGAATTTATGTCGTTACAGTAAGTTTTTTTAAAAAAAAAAAATTATATAGTTCTTTAAGAGAAAGAAACTTATGCTCAGAATGCTACAACATTCTATACAACATTTTAAAGAAAATACTACAACATTCTATATAGCATTTTAAAAATAAAATGCAACAACATTCATACAACATTTAGAAAAAATGCTCCAGCATTCTAGGTAGCATTTAAAAAAAATCTCTCAAATTTTGGGAGTTTCAAAAAGCATATATTAAAGTTAGTTACAGTGACGACCAACTAAGCAGGGTCGTCACACTTATTGCCACGGTTAGTATGGGATTTACTACCCCATACTTTTCGTGGTTAGTGCGCTATGATGGTACAACGTCGGGCCCAATATATGATGGATTTTAAAGTTTAAGCATGTTCAAAAATAATTATTCCCATGATGATGTTTATTGTTGATGAATAAAAATGTTCAGTTAAATTTGTGAGAATTAAGTGTCTTACTAAGCCTTGCTTATATAAGTTATTTCATGTTGCAGACAATCTAAAGGGTAAGATGTAGCCATGGAGAATCTTGGAACATATGCGAGCGGTGTGTGATAGAAAAATGGGAGAAATGATCATTGAATGAAAGTGCTTAATGTTAAACAAAGTTTTTAAATTTTTATTTATATTGTTTTAGAACTTTGGTTTATGGTGGTTTTAATTTGAAGAATACTTAAGATCTTTTTTTTTAAGTTTATTTTATGCTATGGATTTTAATAAATGAGTTCAACCAAAAGATTATTTTTCTTTGATGAGGGTTAAAATTTTTAAAGTTATAATATGAAAAAAAAAATTTAGGATTTCTTCAAGTCATTCAAAGTAAAGTTTTTCAAGGTTAACTATTTTTCACAATTTTTTAGAGGTCAATGTTTGAAAGTTAAGATAATTGTGACGGCCCATGAGGGGTCGTTACAAAAAATTACTAAAACTTTCTAATATTATGATAATTAAAAGTTAATAAGACAAAAAAAACCATTTGAATGGTATTTTACATATTTTAGAGGTCAAAATTGTGAGTTTAAAGTTTTTTTTACATTTTTTTTCCTTTTTCTATATTTTATTTAAAGGTATTTTAGGTATTCTAAAGGTTAAAATCAAGGATTTACGTATAAATTTTGATATTAATTTGAAGATATATATATATATATATATATGATGAGATCAAAAACTAAAGGTATAGTTTTTAGATAAACCCAAAATATAAGGTATAAAAAGGTAAATATCTCATACTTTTTTAATCAATTTTTACCATGATATTGATGATATTGATGATATTGATTGTGTCTACAATTAATTATAAAAAATAATTCTAAAGTATGACCCACATAAACATTTTGCCCCAATCAACAAAACATAACACATGTTCCCATGAAATGTGAATCATTAACCAAAAAAATGCTCGTTCTGTTAGGGTTTTTAAGAGAAAAATATATCCATAGTACATTGAAAAAAAGATTTAAATCTTTTTAAAAATCTAAACATTTTAAATTCTAATTTACATGTTATATGTAAAATATTAAAACAAAAAACAAAAAGGAAAAAGAAAAAAAAAATCTTCTTTTGCACGTCCTAAAACACAACAACTCCCAAATCAAAATCTTATATCGTTTTCATGTATTTCTAATAATATCATGACATGTCAATTAAAATTTGTTATCATGTTAATTAAAAAGTCATAACAGTTCATTGACATGACATGATCGGGACACAAATAAGAGGACATATGAGCCCAATCCGCAACTTCCCAAAGGTGGGAACTAGAGTCGTGCTTCTCCGGGGCCGTGAACGGCCACAAAGGTGGGAAGATCCAATAGATTCTCGATACCCACTAGCAAAGGGCCGACCTTCTTCTCCATGGGTTGTGACGCGTGGGTCTCAGCCCTCTTCTTGTTGGGTGATGTGAGCTAATTGTGTTTTATTGTTTTGTTTTATGAAAATTAAGATCCATGATTAGAAAAAAAAAAAAAAGATTTGTTTTTCAAAAATGTAAATTTAAGAGTGATGGCAGTAGAGTAATTGTGCACCAAATTGTATAATTACAACAATCATGTGATATGTGTCAATTATGTACAAAACAGAAGGTGCAATTTTGTTTGCGATTTATTTTTCTAAGGGGTGGGTGTTATGTTTTAAAAATTGAGGAATAAAGTTTCACACGAATTTTTATAATTAAATCCCTTAAAGAGAAAATATAGCAAATAACATATTTTGTAGGTGCATTTGAATTATGTAGCATATTTTTTAAAGATTGGTAATTAATAGTAGCTCTGTATTTTTCAGTTTCAAATAAAACACTCTTTTCCAATTTTACCCTTACAATTTTCTTTTCTTTTTCTTTCACACAAATACACCTCTCTCTCTCTCTTTCTCTCTCTCTGCTCTCTCGATTTCTCTATCTCTCTTCAGCTTCTCTCGATCTCTCTCTCTATCCTTTTCACACTTCCCTCTCTTCCTCCTTTGGTCTCTCTCTTCTCTCCGCACTCATCTCTCTCTCCTCAGGATCTCCTATCCTCATGAATGGCGGACTCTAGCAATGACGATTTGATGCTCATCGGAGATCTTGTCGGAGCATATCACTATTATTTTTTTATTCAAGTTTTACCTAGTCATTGTAACTTATCAGTCGCCAGCACTAGAGGTCGGATAGTCTAGTGAATACATTATTTTTTCAGGTAAATATGATATTTACAAACACCAGCGTTAGTTGCCATATTTTCAAGAAAATACAAAATTTTCAGGTAAATTCGATATTATTTACTAGATGACAGTTCTGGTGGCCAACTTTTTATGTAATTGCAATATTTATAAGTAAATACGATAGTTTCGAGCAAATACAATATTTTCTAATAAATACGGTATTTACTTATCATCGGCTGCGGTAGCTGGATTTCTAGATAATTGTGATATTTATAAGGTAGATACAGTTATTTCTAGTAAATATAATATTTTTTAATAAATACGGTATTTAGTGGTCCCCTGAAAAATACAATATTTACCGGTAAATATAATATCTTCTCTTTGCACTTATCTCTTTCTCCTCACGATCTCCTATCCTCGCGAATGGCCGACTCCAGCAACGATGATTTGATGCTCATTGGAGATGTTGTCGGAGCTCGCAACCACAGCTGTGATGGCAAGCGACAATTGGTGCTAAAAAATCAGGATCGCCGGATTGGAGTTTGTGACTATCGCTGTTTTGGAGATTGCAAGGATCAACCGCTGCCGGCATCATTCTCCAGCTCTGATTTTGTCGTGTGAGCTTCTGCGGCTTTGGACCAGATCTTTTCGGTCGTGATGCAAAAGTCACGACGGCAATGGAGACAGTGACGATCATCAAGTTCCGTGGACAACCAGAATTGGTGTCGCCGTTGTTTTTGTTAGTTTTAAAGATGAAAAACAAGAGGAAGATATACGGGAATGCAAACTGGGAATTCTATTTTAATTCATAATGCATCAAGCTTACATTATATAAAAAACAAAAACTGAACAACTAACATAGTGGCCGAGAATCAAGCCATAAACTGCAACACGTCTAGAACAAACTAACTACTTCCTAAAGACTAGGACCAACTCAAAACAAATAAATTGGAAGCATACATGACACGTGGACATATTGAAGGAAACATAAAGAACATGTGGACGCATTTAAGGAAGCATAAAACAATTATCTAACACGTGGACAAGTTGCAGTCCTAAAAGCAGCTAACTAACAGTTTTGCTTCTTCGATCAACGATCAGATTCGTACGTGTTCAGACATATTATATTTTCAGCTTATGTTTGTGAATTTTTAGATTTGACTTATGATTCTGTCTAAATCGGTGTATTTTTTATATCTGAATTTTTGATTTTGTTTATAAGTTTCAAAAACTTTTGATTGAGCTTTTTTTAGAATCGTTGGGTTTGTGATTTTTATTTACCTGCAAAATTGGTTTATGTTTTTATCGGTTTTTTAAGGACAACTCGAAATCCAATTTGAGTTTTAATACCATCTTGGACGTACTCTCAAGTCCCAATGAACAAATTCTTAGATGCATCTTGAACTAGCTGTGTATTAATTAACTTGGTTTGGGAAAGTTTCGACATCCCTGATCCTAGACTGAAACAGTACCCAGATGTACTCTTCATGTCATCCACGGATCCACCCCAATCACTGTCAGAAAATCCCAACAACTTGAAATTTTGACACTTCTTGAACTTTACACCAAAGTCAATAGTTCCTTTGATGTACCTAATAACTCTTTTTGTTGCTTTAATGTGCACTTCACTAGCACAATGCATGAAACGAGAGAGAATGCTTACAACAAAAAGGATATCTGGCCTGGTTGCAGTTAGGTACATTAGACATCCAATCATGCTTCTGAAATAGCCTTCTTGAACTTTGTCAGTCCCATCCTCTTTGCTCAAGCTATCCTTTTGATTCATTGGAGTAGCCATTGCCTTGCAATCCTCCATATGAAACTTCTTGAGAATTTCCTTGGCATACTTTTTTTGACAGATGAAAACTTCATCTTCCAACTGCTTAATCTCCATTCCCAGAAAGTATGTCATTAGTCCAAGGTCTGTCATTTCAAAGATCTGCATCATTTCCCTTTTGAACTCTTCAACAAGCTTGCCATTGCCACCTGTGATTAAGAGATCATCAACATAAAGAGAGACTATAAGCAGATCATCTCCTTTACGTTTCACATAAAGAGTAGCCTCTGACATGCTTTTTTTGAATCCTAGGCTTGACAGATGCTTATCTATCTTGCTATACCATGCTCTAGGTGCTTGTTTCAAGCCATATAGAGCCTTCTTGAGCAAGTAGACCTTCTCCTCTTCACCTTGTTCCATGAATCCCTCGGGCTGTTCAACATAGATCTCCTCCTGCAAAATACCATTCAAGAATGCAGATTTTACATCTAATTGAAACACTTTCCACCCATTTCACTCCAATAACTTTTCTATCCTTCGGTCTATCAACTAGCTCCCAAGTCTTGTTCTTTTTTATCATTGACAACTCCTCCTCCATTGCCTTCTTCCATTTCTGGTCTTTAATGGCTTCTTCATAACCCGCAGGTTCACAAATGGCCACATTGCATCTCTGATAGATATCATAGAGCGGTCTTATTCCACGGATTGGTGGATCATCTTCCAATTCTTCTTGCCATTATTCTGATGCTTGCTCTTCTGTTGTTTGGAAGGAAAGACTTAATTTCTGCTTGCTCGTGGATGTCTCTTTTGTCTGTTCCCAGTTCCACTTCTCATCTTCATTGAAGAACACGTCTCTACTGACAATTATCTTCCCTGTTTGAGGTTGATACACCTTGTAGGCCTTAGAGGAAGAACTGTAACCGACAAAGATGCCTGGTTCTGACTTCTTGTCAAGTTTATCACGCTTGACTTGTGGAACGTGAGAGAAACACATACAACTGAACACTCTAAGGAAATTGAGTGAAGGTTTATAGCCATACCATGCCTCAAATGGAGTTTTATCCTTCAATGCCTTGGTAGGCAATCTGTTCTGCAAGAAAACCGCAGTACTAGCCGCCTCAGCCCAAAAATTCTTTGGCAACTCCTTATCATGAAGCATACATCTGGTCATCTCCATTATGTATATGTTTCTCCTTTCACTAACTCCATTTTGTTGTGGCGTGTAGGGGGCAGTGAGTTGGTGTTCTATGCCCGCTTCCTCGCAAAACAAGTTAAATTCTTCTGAGGTGTATTCTTTTCCATTATCTGACCTTAGAGCTTGAATTTTGCAGCCACTTTGGTTTTCCACCATTTTCTTGAACTTCCAAAACACTCCAGCCACTTCTGACTTGAATTTTAAGAAAAAAAATCCAGCAAAATCTTGTAAAATCATCAATGAAAGCAATGTAATACCGACTACCTGCTAGTGATAGGGTTCTTTGAGGACCGGATACATCTGTGTGGACTAGCTGCAACTTGTGAGTGGCTCTCCAAGTTGACTTTGGGAATGCTCTCCGTTTTTGTTTACCGTATTGACAAGCATGACAATTCGGTAAGTGATCTCCAAAGGTTGGTAAGCCAACTGTGAGTTCCTTGTTCTTCATGAGCTGCATCCTTTGCAAGTGACAATGACCAAGTCTCTTGTGCCATATCTCGGTGTTGATGGCTTCGGTGGAAAATGAGCAAGTTCTTCTTTGATGGGATCAAAAGAAAAACTTTTGCCCTTCATTCTCACTTTGAGAATTTCCTGACCCATGACATCAAGAATGTGACAGAAACTATCTTCAAAGATCACTTTAAAGCCTTTTTCAATCAATTGACCTACACTCAACAAATTTTGGTCAATTTCTGGTACGTAGAGAACATCAGAAATTCTCTTTGTGCCTGCAGTGCTGGTTATGGCGATTGTCCCTTTCCCTTTGACAGAGATGTAATCACCATTGCCGATTCTAACTTTAGTAATGTCAGTTGGCTTCAAATCTCTGAAGAGTTCCTTGTCATTGGTCATGTGGTTGGTACAGCCGCTGTCAATTAACCAACTTTCAGTCGAACTACTACTTGCAACGCAAGATGCCGTAAAAAGTTGATCTTCATCCTCTTGGTCAGCAACTTGAGCATCAACTTCCTGCACCTGGTTTTTATTCTTACATATCACGGCCTCATGTCCGATCTGATTGCATTTGGAACATTTAGCGTCAGGCCTCCTCCAACATTTGAATGGAGGGTGACCTTTCTTCCCACAGTGATGGCAAGGAGGGTATTTACCTTTGAAACTTCCACTTTTGCTTTTGTTGCTACTCGAAGCAGGAGAAACCCAATTTCCCTCTTGGCCTTTCTTCTTTTTCTTCTTGTTTTTGTCAGCTCCATGATGATTTGCAGGTAAGGCTCCTTCAGTGTTGACATCTTGCCTCATAAGCCTCCTCTGCTCTTGTACCTGCAGGGAATTAAGTAATTCCGCTAAGGGAATCTTTGACAGATCCTTGGTATTTTCCAAGGTTGTAACTGTCGCTTCATACCTCTCAGGCACTGTGACAAGCATCTTCTCTACAATCCTTGAATCACTTAATTCAGACCCGAGCAGCCTCACTTTGTTTGCAATTCTGAGAAGTCTATCTGAATACTCTTTAATTGTTTCAGATTCCTTCATCTTTTGCAACTCAAATTCCCTTATCAAATTCAAGACCTGCATTCCTCTTATCCTTTCGTCTCCTGCATATTCTTCCTTGAGATAATCCCATATAGACTTAGCTGTCTTAAGGGACATTATTCTCATGAAAATTGTTGATGACACCGCAGCAAACAAGCATGCTTTGGCCTTTGACTTCTTTGTCTTCTTCTCCTTCTGCGCTTTGATCTGTGCCATGGTGGGATTGTTTGGAAGTGCAGGGATTTCATAGTCTTCTTCCACTGCTTCCCAAAGATCCAAAGCATCCAAGTATGTCTCCATGCGTACTGCCCAAATCTGGTAGTTGTCTCCATCAAACACCGGTGGAGCAATGGATGAGAAACTAGCTTCGGCTTCCATGACTTGTCAAACTCACACAGATCCCTTAAGAAGAGAGCTCTGATACTAATTGTTAGTTTTAAAGATGAAAAACAAGAGGAAGATATACGGGAATGCAAACTGGGAATTCTATTTTAATTCATAATGCATCAAGCTTACATTATATAAAAAACAAAAACTGAACAACTAACATAGTGGCCGAGAATCAAGCCATAAACTGCAACACGTCTAGAACAAACTAACTACTTCCTAAAGACTAGGACCAACTCAAAACAAATAAATTGGAAGCATACATGACACGTGGACATATTGAAGGAAACATAAAGAACATGTGGACGCATTTAAGGAAGCATAAAACAATTATCTAACACGTGGACAAGTTGCAGTCCTAAAAGCAGCTAACTAACAGTTTTGCTTCTTCGATCAACGATCAGATTCGTACGTGTTCAGACATATTATATTTTCAGCTTATGTTTGTGAATTTTTAGATTTGACTTATGATTCTGTCTAAATCGGTGTATTTTTTATATCTGAATTTTTGATTTTGTTTATAAGTTTCAAAAACTTTTGATTGAGCTTTTTTTAGAATCGTTGGGTTTGTGATTTTTATTTACCTGCAAAATTGGTTTATGTTTTTATCGGTTTTTTAAGGACAACTCGAAATCCAATTTGAGTTTTAATACCATCTTGGACGTACTCTCAAGTCCCAATGAACAAATTCTTAGATGCATCTTGAACTAGCTGTGTATTAATTAACTTGGTTTGGGAAAGTTTCGACATCAGAAATGGTCGAGGAACCGACAAAAGTATCCAGTTACTTTTATGCAGAAGGTTTATGGTGATGATGCAGTGATTAGTTGATATCACCGCTATTTATTTTATTCAAGTTTTATCTAGTCACTACAATTTATCAGTCGCCGGCACCCCTGGTTGAATATTCAAGTGAATACTTATTTTATTCAAGTTTTATCTAGTCACTGCAATTTATCAATCGCCGGCACCCGTGGTTGAATATTCAAGTAAATACTTATTTTATCAAGTTTTATCTAGTCACTGCAATTTATTAGTCGCCGGCACCCGTGGTTGAATATTCAAGTGAATACTTATTTTATTCAAGTTTTATCTAGTCACTGCAATTTATCAGCCGTCGGCACAAATGAATACTTTTTTTTAGGTAAATATGATATTTACAAGAACCGGCTTCAGTTGCCAGATTTTTAAGAAAATACAATATCTTCAGGTAAATCCAATATTATTTATCGTAAGTCGACTCTCGTAATTACAATATTTACAAGTAAATACAATAATTTCAGGTAAATACAATGTTTTTTAATAAATATGGTATTTACGGCTCTAACATTTTCTAAATAAATATTGTAATATTTGTAAGGTAAATATGATATGTTTGGATAAATACAATATTTTTTTATAAATACAATATTTACTGTTGCCAGGACCAGTATTCGAATTTTCAAAAAATACAATATTTACCTGTAAATACTGTATTTACCGGTCACCAGTAGCCGGTATCGGTTATTGGCCGTCGGCTCCTGGTGCTAGCCGCCGGTCACCGGCAATATTGGTGGTGGAGCTAACCAGAGCGAAAAAGGAGAGAGAGATGGGAAGATGAAAAGCTGAGGGGTATTTTTGGGTTTTTAATAGTGTTGAAAACCTAGGATATTAAACTATGCTATAACTAAATATTTTAAAAAATTATACTATAACTTACTAATCATCCTATCAAATAATTTACTCATTCTCTCAAACGTTAATTATATGACATCGTTGCTAAATGAAAAGTATTGACATCCTTTGCTAGAAAAGTACTAACAGGCAAGTGGATATTTGAATATTTGACATACGTATTCATATTCTGAATTCTCATTCTCGGTCTGTCTAATCTCTACAGTGATTGATACTATTTAGAAATAGACCAATAAAGAAATGCGTAGCCACCAATCACCATCAAACTCGCTAGAAAATAAGTTGTTATTTCAATACATATTTCAACACGTGTTTCTGGTTTACAAGAATAGGAGAAGAAGAAGATGATTTACTAGGGAGTCTGATCCGCATGACTAAGAAGCCATAATTTAGGGTACGTGCTTGAACGGAGTCTAAGTTGTTACCGGCCATTGTTTAAGGTATTGGTTAATTCGATTTTGGATGATGGTTTATCATGATCACAAGAAGCTCTTCTCACAAGAAAAGCTGGTTGTTTAGGACTTGGAAGAGTTCCACTTTCATGTCCAAGCAAGAAGAGCGCATTCGACATGGTTGGTCGATCATTTGGATCATCTTGTACACACAATAGTCCCACATTGAAACACCTCAAGAACTCATTTTCATTGCAAGTCTCGCTCAATGTTGGGTCCATCAGGTCCAGTGCCTTGTTTTCTTTCCATAATTTCCATGCCTGCATACATTACAAAAATCTGTTCAGATTACCATGGAAAAAACTAGTAGGCTTTAAGGAAAAAAAAGAGTTGCAGTAGTAATACTTACATAATCTAGAAGGCTCAAAGCTTCTTCTGATTGGTAAAATCCAGTGTTCCTTTTTCCACTAATGATCTCAAGTATGACGACCCCGAAACTGAAAACGTCAGATTTGATTGAGAATAACCCATGTAGTGCATACTCTGGAGACATGTAACCACTGTATTATAGCAACAATTAGTTGGATGGTTAGTGAATAAAAGGTACATGATCATGTGATATGGACTTCTCAGTTAAAATCCAACACACATTTACTGATGATAGGGAGACCACCAAGTTTATTGGAAACGAAAAAGAAAAAAAAGAAAAAAAAACAAAATACAAAATACAAAAAACCTTACTACGTCCCAACTACTCTGTTTGTGCTTGCCTCTATCTGGTTTCCTCCAAAAATCTTAGCCAAACCAAACTCTGAAATGTTTGGGTTCATTTCTTCATCAAGTAAGGCCTTGCTAGTTTTCATGTCTCTATGGATGATCCTCAACCTTGAGTCATGGTGAAGATGTTAAAGAGATTGTAATATATTTCTCTATTACAATATCACATAATTTTTTGGTCTAAAACACAAGAAGAAAGGAAGGATACGCTGCAGCGCATGGTTGATGCGCTGCAACGAAATTTGACGCTGTCAAGGCAGCAATTGGCACTGCAGCGCCTGTTTTGGGCGCTGCAGCGCCAATCCAGAAACACGGGCGCGCTGCAGCACTCATTTTGGGCTCTGCAGCTCACGTAAAAAGAACGGGCACGCTGCAGCACCTGTTTTGGGCGCTGCAGCGCATGCAAAACAGACTCTCGGGTCTGCTTTGCGCTGCCCGAGCGCTGCAGCGGGAAAATCACCCACTGCAGCGGAAATTGCTACCGAAAACATGTTTTTGTGTGTTTTAATGATCTGAAAGGTCTTAAACCATTGCAACCTTTGGTGATATATTTTCTCACATATCTAAGCACTTATAACAATAGATATAATCATTGTAATAGGTGTATCAATCCATGAAAAGATACATTTACATTGAAAATGCATCTTTATGTGAAAGGTTGTAACATTTAAAGAGGATACATTCATTCAATGAAATGACATCCCTGTCTTTATTAATGCTCCAGAAAATATACAGACTTCATTCTTATTCTGGAACTCAATATTGTTGCTAGATATTGTGTTCAAGGGTTTGTTGTATCTTGGGGGTAATTTGCCATTAAAACTCATTAGCAAACTTTGAGAAGTGAGGGCAAATAAAACCTTAAGGGAAAGTATTAGTATACGCCTCAAACCCTCTTCTTTGTTTCTGCATTCTTTAAAAAAAGGAAAGGAAGAATAGAAGAAAGTCTTGTACCATAAGTGACAATTGCTAAGGCTAAAGAAACTCACCAAATAGAAAATAGTCTAGGCTTTTGTTGGGCATATATTCATAGAGCAGCACTTTTTCATCTCCTTCAACACAATAGCCCAAAAGGCGAACAAGATTCCGATGCTGAAGTTTAGCAATCAACAAAACTCTCGAGCCCCTTAATAGCAATCTCTTGTCCCCCAGGAAATTTACCCTAAAGAAAAATTTCACGCAACTAAGTAAGAAAGTAGATCAAAAAGATCCTCTTCAGTATTAAAGGCCTCGCCTCATTACCTTATAGACGGTGCCAAATCCTCCTTGTCCAAGTTTATTTGCTTCTGAGAAATTGTCTGTAGCAGCTAGTATACTGTCCAAAACAACGAATGGTACTTCTATGCCTTTCTTTTCTTCTTCTCTGAATTGGCCTGAATGCATGAAGTCTCTGATATGCTTTTCACTATAATATAAGCTTAGGGCCTATTCTGCCTGGATGCTTTCCCTGTTACCTGATTTAAAATATAATTATTCAAGTAAACATCAATAATCATATAAGAAAGAAACAAAATATATTTACAAAAAGTGCCATATGTGTCTGAGTGTGGATGTTTGCATAGTTTTTACCTTGTGTATTGACCGCTTTTTTTCTTCTCAGGTAATAAAGTAAACAAGCAGCGCAAGTGAGGATCACGATGACAGCAACAATCCCTGCTGTCATAGGCATAAGCAGTGCAAGAGCACTTAGTTAAGCAGCTTTCTTTGCATTCTCCTAAACTCCCTGCTCGAACGGACTGTTGATTATCAGGCAATGACATGTTGAATATCGGTAGAAATTGAAATCTCTCGCCATTAGAAACACTGTTGTTTCCACATTGCAGTTCTGTTATTCTGAAGCAACCATCAGAATAATCCTTCAAATCCCAATTACTCGGCACCTTTGGCTTAAACCCCGTCAAATAACTACAGGAGGGTAACGGGTTCTCATTGCAGCTTCCATATGCCCCGCAAAAAGCATAAACCTCGCATTGTTGTTTCGGTTGATACCAATACAAGTTCCATTCGTTAGTAGCCACCAAACTCTGTTCCTTAAGCTGCCCAGAAACATCCAGCACACTCCGAGTTATTTATAAATCAAATACGTGAAATAGCTTTCGTTAGCATTTGAAACAAACTTAGTATCAAAGATATGATAGAGCTCCATCTCAGGTGTCAAGCTAAAAGTCTTCCCATTCCAAGATCCAGTTGTCCAATAGCTCTTAGATATATTCCAGAGTAGATTATAGGAGTTATCACTTATGTTTAGCTCAAGAGAGAAGAGGCCCGCGGCAGGGTCCTCAGAACTCTTCCATGAAGTGAGACGCTGGAGTTTTTTTGGTAATTTTGTTATAAGAAAGTTTACTACTGTGACGACCCTCCTATGAGGCCGCCACCGTAACTTAATTTTTAACTTGTACTTACTGGTATTTCTTAAAATTTGCGGAACATTTTTTTTTTTCAAACATAAGAATGAATACTTTCATAATTCGTAATAATAATTTCAAAAGAATAAATCACTGAATTTGTTAAAGCTTTTCTTAATTTCAATTAAGATAAAACCTTCTAGAAATATTTTTCAAATGGAGCTGTGTTTGAACTCTTGTTTCAAATACTCTTTAAAAGCCTTTCTAAAACTAGCCAATTCAATTGGGCCATTTAATTTGACTTTAAAACGGATTTCGTGAGAAATCTTAAATTCAAGTACATCTTAAAGTCCTTTTAAAATCAATCATTTAAATCGTCATGTTTAAAATCCGTTTATTTGTTGCATGCACTGTTGCAACGTTCTAAAACTTAAATACTCAAAACTAGGGTTGTTAGCTACAACCTCGATTTTCTTAACATACATATGTACATATACTTTTTAAACATACATACTTGAAACCTTTGAATCATATAGACATATACATGATTTTTGTTAAACTTACTGCGGAAGATAACTGCGTGAGCAGTATCCATTCCCATCTCCACCATTTATCCGCCGCTCGCCATTGCCCTTCAAGAATTGCTAATAGGTTTCTTACCTACAGCATGAACATATCTGATTGAGCTTTCGCTCAGCAAGTAGGAACTATATCTCACAAAATAACTGTAAGTACACATGAATAAATATGCATGAGCTGATTATGCTTAATTATGATGTCTTATCATAATCTTATTATCTTATCTTATCTTTCTTACTGATGGGCCCGAGTGCTCGCGTACCACTTGCGCGCAATCATCGGAACGTGAGGGTTTGCAAGGTCCCCCACGACACCGTGATTATAACTTGAATGCCTCCCTTAAGTCGGAGGACATTATTATTTTTTTTTCTTTTCTCCCTTGTGGAGCTTGAGTTACCTCCCTTAGGTCGGAGGCTGGTACGACACTCAACTGAGATTATTCTTATAAGTTTCTCTTGACTTATTAAGGTGTATGCAACATGACATGACATCGCATAAAATACTTAAAGCATAAACATGTATATATATATAACATGTGTAATTTTTCCTTTAAAATCTATTCATGCTGTAGGCGAGATTCCTACTTACCTGATTTACAAAGCGGGAATCCACTTTTCACCAAACAGTCTATTCTCTTACTTGCTTATTTTTGAAAATGAACACCCATTGAGAGTGTGAGATTAACTGTCGTTTGCTATTCTATTTTAACAACTTATGAAGGAATCTAACCCTTTTCTTAAGGCAGGTATTCCTTTCATTTTCTGAAGGATAATTTACTATAAGGATCAATTTATTAGATCCTCAAAATTTTATTTTCCTTAATTGCCCTTAACATACTTATGTCTAGATTAAAAATCATTTACCCAATCTAGTAACTTATTCTCCATAATTTTCTTCATTGAACTTATTATGATATTAAGGCCCAATTCAGCCTAGAAACTTATTAACGGCATTCTAACTCTTAGGCCGCTGAAATTTAAACTCAAACAGAGTCTCTTAAATCAATGCGGGCATTGGACCCACATCAAATCCTTGAAATTCAAAGGACCTATCGTATTGGCTCGTAGGTGCCCGTCGGGATGATTTGCTCGATAAATCACTAAGTTCTTTAAAAGAAAGCATTTTTCTTGAAAACTTTCTTTACGAACACTTCCGTTATAATGAGGGTTAACACCACAGTATTTTACTTAAATCACATCTCAGGTTCTTCGATAACCGTTTTGCTAAAAACCAACACTGTGTTAGTTTTGTTTTGTTAAAACTGTGTAGTTTCTAAAATCTGCGTTTTAATGCTTCTTAGGTTCAGATTTTGAAAATTTGTTCTTCGTGATAATTCTTTGTCTCATTAAGATCTAAAATTGTCATTTTTAGAGAAAGTTGAAATTCAGCCTCTAACGGCTTCGTTTGGCTGAAAACAGTGGCTACTGTTTTTCTTGAAACTGTTTTAGTCAAAAACTGTGCCATTTCGGAAATCTACCTTTTTACTACATCTTAGAGTTGGATTTTAAAAATCTATTCTTCATGAAAGTTCTTCGTCTCATCGAAGGCTAAAATTGTCAGTTTTATGAAAAATCGAGATTCAGCCTCTAAAGGTCTCGTTTGGCTGAACCAGTGGCTGCCAATTTTTTTTGAAATTGTTTTGGGCAGCCTGTCCGTTTTTACAAAATGGCTTCAAACTTGGTTTTAGAGTTAAAATGGGGTTTTGTCACAGCCACATAAAATGTTCAAAACATAGAGGGCTACAAGTTTAAGCTTTGGAACACCTAAAAATCTTGTTCTAGGGTTCTCACTTCCGTGTAAATTAATGGAGAAGAGTTTGAGAACTTACCCTTGAAGAACTCTCTCTCTCTCTTGAAAACCTTTGAACTCCTCTAAGATTTGTTAATAGTTTGGAACTAAAAAGTACAAGGAAATTTAAGAGGAATATTTCTACATTTTAAACTTTACTAAAACATGAAAAAAAGAGGGGATTTAGAGTTTCTTTACCCTTGGAGAATGCTTGACTAGTGTCCTCCTAGAATCCCTTGATCTCATTCCTCTTCTTCTATGGTTTGCTAGTGGCTCAAAATTAGGAGAGTGGGAGAAAATATTTTGAGAGAGAGTGGAGAGTGTGGCCGGCTTTTGAGTGGGGAAAAAGAGAGGAGAAAAAAAAAATGAAGCTTATCCTATATTGGTTCCTTTTATAGGCAACTTGGTGATCATTTATTTAACTCCAATTCCACATCATCATTCAACCAAATTTTTGGTTCAAATCCCCCTTTCTTGGCCGGTTTTGGAAGGAGAAAAGGAGAAGCAAATTTGCCATTAATTCCCTTTCAACCACTACAATCATATCACCTTAACATGTCATCCACTTGCACACTCAACTAGCTAATTTTGGCTCTATTTTTTCTATGCATGGCCGGTGGTGTGCTTTAAGAAGGAAGTGTGGTAAGTATTTATGTCCAATAGTTGATTTGACACAATCCCATCACACCTTACCATGTAATCCCCTAGCACACTCAACTAGCCAATTTTGGCTCTATTTTTTCTATGCATGGCCGGCCAAAGTGGAGAAGGAGAGAGAGAGAAATAAATCCTACCCCTTGTACTTTAGTCCACTCTCTTAGGTTACCTTTGAATCAGGTAAAAATAATACTGACTGTAAAGGGTACTTAGTTGACAGGAAATTCTTGTTTCTGACGGTTTTTTTCCTACTACTTATTTACAGTTCAACTGTTAAATCCTCGTCTGCTTTGATATCACGTTAAATTCTTACTCGCGTAATATCTTAAACTGTTTCAAGTCTTAAAATTAATTCTAGACTGAATAAATTCTAAATTTAACTTTTCTGCATTATATCCCGGGAATGACATTGTTTCTGACGGTGTCAACTCCTGAGCTCACATTGTACCCTTCTACTATAGGTATCTATCTTGTGACTTTAACCTAGCTGTCTGGCAATTAAGGATTTTCTCTTCTTTAAAAATGTCAGTGCGTTTTTTTTTTTATGCTGCTAACATCATGCTGTGTTTGGAGATTCTTGAAATTAAGATTCTCAAACTATACTTGTACTGAAAATTATTCCGCCTTAAAGTACGGCAAGAATTTATCGATCGAATTTACTTGATCGAAAACATGAACTTAACATGAAATCTGCTACAGAATTTAGGAATACAGATATTGATTCCATAAATCCTTTAGTCATATAATATTTTCTAGGAAAATCCTTGGCTTAAATAAATAAATTGTATTATTTAAAGTCTGGAATTTTCTCAGTCATTACAACTACCAGGTAGCCATGTGTGAGCCGGATGATCAAAACTTTGCCATAAAGGTATTGACGAATTGGATCCATCGTTTAAGACGAGGTTTCCATTGTCATGAAGAACTGCTTGTACAGAAGCAGGGCCGGAGTAGTTCACGTCAGTGGACCAAATTGGGATTTTGGACTCATTGAAAAGAACTAAATTTCCACCAGAGATTTTCAACTCTGAAGAAAATCTATCTGAAACTGGATTCTCTCTATTTGCCACCCTAACAATTGTCTGGGAAGTGAGTTGTTTGTACCACATGCCTATATAGTAGTTTGAAGAATTACCTGGTTTGAAGAATCCCAGCACAAAAACTCCACCTGCGGATACAATGGATTCGTCTCCGGAGAGGGATTCATTTGCAGAGATTGTATGAGCTCCAAGGCAGATATTGAACGTGAGAAACAAGCATATGAGGAGAACAACAAGCACAAATCCATGGCAGGAAATTTTTTTTGCATACAAGCTGAACACAATAAGGTGCTAAAACTGTTATTTAGTTACCGTAAAATTAACGGAGAAGCAAGAAGAAGAAAAATCCTGATACCTTTTTAATAAATGAGATTCTTATCATCTGTTTCTGTTATTTTTATTTTTATTTATTTTTTCGATGAAAAGTAGGTCCATATCATCCCAAGTCATGCATGAAGTCAAGGTCTTCCTAGTGCTTCCATTTATTTTTCTATCAAGCTATGGTACACTCTGCACATCACTCTCTTACTCAAATCCCTTTCAACTTCTGATGGCAGAGCAACTGATGCAAAAGGCAATAAGCTATAAGGAGCCGTAGAATAGTCGTTCTACATTGTCTTTACTCTCTCACTCTTTCTTTGCAATGGATTCTTTTGGTATAATTTTGAACAATCTGGAACGACCGAAAAAATAACTTCGCTTTTCTTTTCACTCGCAAAATAATTCATTGTTAAACGACTATGTCTCAGTGATGACGTGAAAAGAACGATGACATTGCATATGGGTTATGGTATACTACCAGTCTACCAGATTCCAGAAACAAGTCCAGTCTATTCAGAGTCAGAGCAATACTAATCGCATATGCTAATGCGCCAGGGTACTCACTAGCCACTACTCACTTCTCTTGGAATTACGTGCTCTCACCGTCTTTTTCTTAGAGGAGAAAAAATATGTATATATATATATATATATACGTGTATACATATATGTATAGCGGTTGTAGTTTTAATGGTATGATCTAATACTTACTAATTATGGATATTATTGTTTTAGTCGTAAAATATTGATCAGATAATTAAATAAATTAGATAATTTATCAAAAAATTAGATAATTTATCAAAAAATTATGACAGATATTGAAATTAGATATTTATCACATTACGTTATCAAATTTCTATATTTTGATAGGTAACTACTAATGAAAACCCAATATTAAAAACTTATCCATGTATATTACGTAAGTTTAGAGTCTTAAAACCAAATTGTCGACTTTGAGACCTTGATTGAGTTTTATTAAATTTATTATATCTTTTGTTTGGATATAATTATGGTGTAATGTAGTAGTTAATAATTGTATATCTTTTCAAAAGAAATTTGTATTATATTGGTGATTTTTAAAGATTTTTTTTCCTCATACTTCAGATAACATAGAATTTTCCTGTTAGTTTAATTAATTAAAAAATATGGTTGTATTTATTGTCTAATGATGGTTTAACACTTATCTTAAATAGAATGAGAATAAAAATAGGAATACAAGTATAATGCAATAGAATAGGAATAGATTAAATTATTTATTAAAATTTTATTGTTTGGCTGGGTAGTATTGGAATCACAATCATTATGTTTGGTTAGTCAATTGAACAAAGTAGAATAACATATGTTTTGACTAAAATACCACTTTATTTAATCATTAATAAAGTTTTAAAACTAAATTCAAATATTTTTTAAAATAATTTTTTTTTCTCTTGATGTTTAAAATCAAACATTTTATTTGATATGATAAATTCAAACATTTTTTCTTGATGTTTAAATTAAAACTAAATTCAAACATTTTATTTGATATATAATATATGATTAATTACTCAAATAATAAAAAGAAATTAAACTAAAAAAATACATAAAAGTATCAATATCATTCTAACATAAAGGGTCTCAAATGTATTACCCATGATCAGTTTAACAAAATAATAAGACATAAACAAAATATGAGTAAGAAGGAGTTATTTATTTATTTATTTATTTTTATTCTAGTGAGTGAGCTGCGCATTAGGATTAATGAAAAGATATGTTTTTATATTGGGATGGTGTTGTTTAAAGTAAATTTTAAAACATTAGGAGGGATAATTTAAGGAGAGATAATTTTAATTAATAGTAGTTTTGGAAAGGAGTGATCATTTAATTGGTTCACTTAAAAATAGTTATTTAACCATTTAATGGAATACCAATTCTATAAAAATAATGATTGATAAATCTTTTTGTCCGACTAAATATAAGAATGGAATGGACGGATTATGAGTGTCTAAGTATTATGATCTGATATGGATACCTCAAATGGCTTGAAAACTTCCTCAAAAGAAGTCTCCATTTTCATAGTCTTCGACGGAGCTATCGAAGAATCCTAGTTTAGCTTCGCCCGTGGAGTCACAAAATGTTGGGGTTCTTTTGCGTCGGGCTTGATGACGTGCAGGGTGTGGTGTTCATGGGCTCTCTTGAGTGGTCCACATGATCAATTGTAAGAACAGTGTCGCGTCCAGTGACTGGTGGACACCTGATAGAGCTCAAAAGAGGCTTTTAGATTGTTGTTTGGACTTTGAAGTTGAGCATGCTCGGAAAGGTGATAATGGCCCCACGCTGGGTCAGGCTAGACCCAAGTGACCCCAAGAAGAGCGGCGAGGGCGACATCCATTGCAATTCTGACTCTGTAAAAACATGATCTTTCGTGAGGGGGATCTTCAATTGTGACAGTGGCATGGGAGAGGAACGTAATCAGTTCATGGAGGAGGTTTTACACCACAAGAATTTCGGTTTTTTACTTCCAAAGAATTGGTAGCAAGAACCTTTGATTTTGGTAGCAAAAGCTTTTTGCTATCAAAAATTTGTGGTAGCTAAAATCCGGTAGTAGAAAATTTTTGCTATCAAAAAAAATTTAGTAGCAAAAACATCTGCTACCAACTTTTGGTAGCTAAAATTGATCGATTTGGCCTAAAAAAAGGGACCGAGTCAGGTTGTTTAGCTACCAAATTTTAGTAGCGGAAATGTTTTAGTAGAAAAAAGTGAATAATCTATTACCAAATATTTGGTAGTAGAATGTTTTTACTACTAAAACTTTTAGTAGCCAAAAACTTTAATACCAAAAAAAATGGCAGTGAATACTCTTTTAGTAGCAAAAAATGAGGAATCGGTTACCAAATATTTGGTAGCGAAACGTTTTTACTACTAAAATGTTAGTAGTGAAAAGCTTTAGCTACTGAAAAAAATTGGTAGCAAATACAACTTTGGTAGCAAAAAGCAAAGAATCTGCTACTAAATTTTTGGTAGTAAAATGGTTTTACTACTAGAATATTTGGTAGCTGTAAGCTTTAGCTACTAAAAAAATTGGTAGAGAATAAAGATTTGGTAGCAAAAAACAAAGAATATGCTACCAAATATTTAGTACCAAAACGTTTTACTACTAGAATATTTGGGAACGCAAAGCTTAGTTACCGGAAAAAAATTTGTGGCAAAAACATACCAGTTTGCTACCAAAAGAGAATTTGGTAACAAAAAAGTCTTGGCACCAAACTATTTTCATTTGGCGCCATGTTTTTTGGTACCAACTAACTTTTGTAGTTGAATATGTGTTTTTGATACCAAAACTTTGGTAGCAAAAACTTACCCATTTGCTACCAAAAAGTCTTGGCGCCAAGTTATGTTCGTTGGCGCCATGTTTTTTCTACCAACTGATTATGGCTAGCAAAAGAATATGTTTCTGAGACCAAAATTTTAGTAGCTAAAACATACATATTCGCTACCAATTTTTTGTTTTTTTGGTAGTAATAAAGTCTTGGCGCCAAATCATTTTTGTTTGGTGCCATATTTTTTGCTACTAAATGATTTTTGGTAGCAGAAAATGTGCTTTTGATATCAAAATTTTGGTAGTAAAAACATATCTATTTGCTACCAAATTGTTTTGGTATGCAAAAACCTTGGCACCAACCCATTTTCATTTGGCCCCATAGTTTTAGGCTACCAAAAAAAATTTTGATAGCAGAATCGTCACTTTTTACTAGTAAATTTGGTAGCAGAACATTGTCCACATTCTGCTACTAAAATTTGGTCTCTAAAACTATTTTTTTTGCTACCTAACAAATTTTAGTAGCAAAAAATTGAAATTTTTGTAGTGTACTTAGGTTTGTAGCAGTTCGAGGGCATCCATGGGCAGAGGTTAGTCGTGCAGGGGCGTTTTTGGTCAGATTGGTTTTACGAGTTTACATCCGGTGGTCGTGATTATTGAATGTTCGACTCATCGAACGGTTTTTGGGCAGTTTTGGTGGAAGAGGGTTTAAGCGACTAATATTTTAAATGGGGAAGAACGTCCAGGAGCGTGTCACGAGCCTTAAGATGGGACCGTGATTATTAGAAGAATTAAGTTTAATTAAACGAGATTAATCAACAAAATCCATGAAAATAAAATAAAATATACAAATACCAAAATAGACATTAAAATATATTGCTCTAGAGTCTTTCTTTTACAAAAAATATTTAAAATAGTCCATAAAGTTTAAAATAATACAACTGTGGGACAATGCCGATCAATACAGTACTACTCAGAATTTAAAAACTGCAAATTCGAAACAAACTAACCACTTCGAATCACACGCCTCCAATCCATTGGCATCCACTTTCCATGCTGTAAATCTAAACTGCTAACTCTGAAGAGGGATTAACACATTGAAAATAGAGGAAAAATGAGCGAAATGCCCAGTAGGATATAATTTTATAAAACTGAATAAATAAATGAAAGTACAGGCCCGAATGAATCAGTCGGAACCAAACAACCTTTTTACTGAAAGGTAAATAAACTTAAATTACATATTACAGGCAACCAGCAAGTAATTTAAGTAATTAAATTACTTACGACCAAACTAAGGCCAAATTAACACCACCATAGTGGCCCGTCCGGATTTCAGATTCTGCCCTCAAGGATACAATCTCCATATCCTGTCTAGGCCATCAGTGGGCTTACCAGTTCACATGATATCTTATCTTAAGAAAATATCTATTAAAACTTTACTTCAGTTCATTATGAGATCATTAGTAATAATCAAGCTATTGTCTTAAAATATCTTTTTTTATCAAACATGTCTTATCTTTAAAAATACTTACATATGCCAAAAATACTTTAAAATAGGCTAACAAGGATATGGACAAGAATATTCTACCTCTTACATAGTAATTCCACTGCTCGCTCTGAACTTCAACGAATCCATTCAATTTGCCTCAATCCGCGTGCACAGTACCAGTAGACTTTTTAACAGAGTGGAATTGGCACAAAGGAGGTCGCTGTTGCATTCAGTGCGTCGAAACGAGTCAGGGTATGGTTTCAGATCTTCAAATGGAGGTCAGGAGGCTGCTGAACGGAAGCTCATCAGTATCCGGCCACCGACAGCGGACGCTCCTGAAGAGTTTTTCCGGGTGGACTTGGGTCCTAGCCCCCCTAAATTGACCATTCTGAGATAAATGGTGTGGTCAATTTCATCAATTTTGTCCTCTAACTGTATGGATTGAAACCGCCAACTTTGACATAATCTGGCGGCTCAGATCTTGATTTTCTGGCTATGGAACCTCAAAATTAGTTTAGAGCTCTTGTTACCCACTTTCTTCTGAGTGTTTTGAGACTAAAATCATGACGATCCAACGGTTGGATCATCACAACTACCCTCCACCCCAACAGCGACGGCGGCGAGCTATATTGTCCGGCAAACGGCGACGGGACCGTAAAATTGGCATAAGAGTTTTGCTCAGCATTCTTCTCTGAGTCCATTGACACTGGCGGTGTCAAAAATGGCGGCCGGGAATGAGGTGAACAATGGCGGCGGTGGTAGGAATTCTAGCCACCATGGACGGTGGTGCTCCGGCCAGAATTGACCTATGAAAAGGTATGGTTTTCTTCGTCTCTTCGTCCTGAATCCATAAGAATTGGAATCGCCTTGATTGGATGTCGGACGGAGGAGATATCGCGATCAAAAGTTTCGGTTATTTTCATAACTTCGGCCGACGATTGCCGCTGATTCCGACGGAGTTGGAGGTCATGCAACATGTCAACATGCTCAACTCGTCGAGATCTTTACAACGAGTCGGGAGGTGTAAAAAACAGACACCGAATCCTCATCGAAGTGTTTGGCCGGCATGGAGAGAGAGAGTGAACGTGGGAGAGAGAGAGGAGAGAAAAAGAAAGAAAAATAAAAAGGAAAAGGAAAAATGAGCTTGGACTTTCTGTGTAAATTTGATGATTAGACTTCAAAGCCCAATTTGAATAGAGTATGGAATGTCCCATTATTAAAATTCTAAAAGATTAGCTACCAACACTTAAAACTGTTCGAGGGACAACAGTATCAATTTCTAAAAATAGTCATTTTAAGGAAGAAAAGTTATTTATGTGATAATTATAACTAAAAATCTTTTACTAATCTCAAATTAATCAACACTAACCATCGGATTAAATTAATTAATCTCGATTAATTTAACCGGGTGTTACAGAGCGCCAACTCGGAAGAACTTTGCATGAACCATAAGAACCAAGGTCATTTTGCTCTAAGTTTAACCTTTGAAGTTGTTTCTTGTGTTGGCTCTGAGTTTTTGCTATCTGAGTTTGGATGTTGTTGTTCTGATAAGGTGCAATTGTGCTGCTATTTATAGGCTGAGGATGAGAACTACAGAGGAGGGAAATTTTCTCTCCATTATAGTTTGAATTCTTGGTCTTAGATGGGCTGGTGTTCACAGGTGGTGCTTTAGATGAGCTTTAATGCATGTTTTCTTGTTTTATAGATGAAAAGTTGCCAAGAAAGTGAATATATGGGGTGTGAAGCAACCAATGAGAGGTCTTTACAAGTCTACCACATCATGTGGCTGTTTTGAGGGAGTTGAACATGGTCACTCTTTGGGCAGGGAAATGAGTTTCTAAATTGGTGAATAAAATGGCTTCCAACTTTAACGTTTTGCTATTGGAGAAGAAGACAAGATATATTCCTAAGATATTCCTTGGTGTTTCTTGGACTGATTGGAGAAAATGTCTTGAAGTTTTAGTTTGTGAGGAGAGTGAGGAAGTGTGAAATTTCATTTTCCAACTAAGGCTATTTATGGACAAACATACGAGGGGCTAAAATGAAAAGAAAATATTTGCATAGAACCAGTTTTGCAAGCCTTGGGAGAAGAGAAAATATGCAAATTTCTAGGTTATGATACTTACAAATATTAATCCATTGAATAATTGCTCTTTTGTTTAAGGCTTTATTAAACAAAGTTTTATTTCAAATATGGTAAGATTTTCCATCACACCTTTTGTCCTAGATTTGATTGGCTTCTTGGTAGAAGAGAATTTTGTCGTCTTCCTCCTCAAGGGTGGCGCCAATTTAGGTCATTTTTTCTTTTTTTTTTCTTTTTTTCTCTTTTTGTCCTTAATGGTAGATTTAATCCTAGCATTTGATTTAAATTTCTCTCAAAGCCTAACCATTAGATTAGAATCCTTTCTTAAAACATCGTTGATGTGATAAGAATCTTATATGTACAAATTTGTGTGAGTACCTTAAGATTCGTTTGATAGATAGATCCAGAATTATGATTCTGGATCTTAGTTCAAAATCAGTATTTGTTTACAATGATTCTGAATCATAGTTAAGAGTTATGATTTAGAATCAGTGTTTAGTTTAAGAGTCCGTTTGGTACCTAGATTCGTTCCCTTATTCGAATTATGGTTCGTGGTTCGCTACATATTTTCTCTCACAAAAAATACACATAAATAAAAAATGGTTCTAATCACATGGTTTGAATCCATGAACTCAGAATCTGATGTGATATTTTAAATCAGAATCACTCATGATTCTAAAACCACCTCCCTCTTGATTTATGGTGATTCAAACCTCTAATTATGAATCATGATTTCATACTCGTGATTTGAATCCAAAATCATGAATCATGGTTCTGATTCTAGAATCATGATTAAAATCACCCTAATTTGAATCCTCGTACCAAACAAACTCTTAGTCTCAGTGGCATGAGTTGGCATGGTTAGCTCTTTAGTTTCGAACAATCTCACAACTGAGATTGTATGTTTTATTAGCGTTCTTTTGGAACTTAACTACCGATGTTACGGAATAATAAATCCCAATATTTTATATTGTATCCCGTCTCAGGAAGAATTATAGTTTCCAATTATTAGTCTTGACACTTTTGCTTCAGTACTTAGTTACGATATATTTTTATCCAAGAATTTTCGTCATTTAAATTCACATTTAAGAAAAATAAACATGATACTTTGTAATTTAATCAATTGTCACGAAATAAATTTCCTCATTTAGCTTTTAAAATTCCACATTATTGAATTATACGAATAAATAGGAGCAAAATCTCTCTTTCCAAATCAAACATCATATCAAATTTCAACTTATCATAATAACTGTTGACGGTGATTTCTCGCCAACAAAAACCGGCCGGGTTACCTCTTGGTTTCCCTTTGGATTACCGGCCTGTGTGTTGAATGTGTGTGAAATTTTATTGTTTTGGGATGTGCATAAATAAAGAAGACACGAAATTTTATAGTGGTTCACTCTATAAAATTAGAGCTACATCCACTGTGGTTGTATATTTCTTTTTTGAGGGGATTTACAATTTACATCAATTGCTATCTCTCACTCTCCTTTTTTCCTAATCCCCTCCTCGTAGGGGGTCTTCCTCCTTTTATACTAGGCTTTCTTCGCTAGGTGGGTTTCCTCCTGGGGAGAAGCACTCAAGTGCTCTCCCTTTTTAGGCCCAGACGTAGCCCATTAATCAACACTGTTCACTCAGCCAATTAGTCTTCTATTACGGCTCTGTGCCCCCTGTAACCCTATCATGTTCCCTGTGGGGCGGTTTAAGAGCTTACAATTAATGCCTGCTGACGTCCCTCATCTTTGTACGCAACTTGCCACGTCCTCCAGAGAGCGTTCCCCTCGTCGCCAGCGACGCCGCTTAGCCCAATCGTCCTTCTTGGTGGTTGATTCTGCGGTCGAGGGATCTTTGTGCCTTACACTCGACGGCATGATCTGTCGGCGCCAGAAGGAATCGTCACCCTGGGTGGGGCTTCACGCTTGGGCTCTTTAGAGCTGTAGACGTCGAGGGTTGTTGCTTGGCGGGGAATAGTTAAGGCCACGTGTCGCACTATCGCTCGTCCAGGTCTCCAGCACATTTTCCCCCACAACAGCTACCCCCCAGGTCGAGGGCTCCTTTTAGGCAGCCTCGAGCTTTGGTTCAGACGTACTTCCGTGCCTCGGGTGTGGAAAACCGGTCCCAAGCCTTCACCCGCAATGATTACCTGGACGCTTCAGATTTCCTTCGGGGGACGTAACCGTCGCGTCGGTTGATTCCCCATGATGACGTAAGGCCTCATTTTGAAAAGACGAGTGCGAACCTTTGGATCGCGACTCTTCCGTTTCCCGCCCTCGTTTGCCACCGTCAGATCTGGACAGGACCCCCTTACCGTTGGATTTTAAAAGTCTTCATCTGACGGTCAGGGGTCAAGGACTCTCGCCCCTTTAAATACCCTCTTCAAACCAAAAAACCATTTTTTCAAAAACACAAACAACCCCCGTACCTGCTGAA
>NW_010360643.1:0-11216 GCF_000414095.1 Morus notabilis | reverse complement strand
TTTTTCTTGAAACTGTTTTAGTCAAAAACTGTGCCGTTTCGGGAATCTGTGTTTTAGTACCTCTTAGGGTCGGATTTTGAAAATCTTTTCTTCATCAAATTTCTTCATCTCGTCGAAATATAAAATTGTCACTTTTGTGAAAAATCGAGATTCAGCTTCTAAGGGTCCCGTTTGGCTGAACCAGTGGTTGCCAGTTTTTTTTTTTGAAACTGTGTTGGACAGCTTGTCCGTTTTTGCCAAATGGCTTCAAACTTGGTTTTAGAGTTAAAATTAGGTTTTGTCATAGTAACCGAAAATGTTCAAAACATCCAGGGCTATAAGTTCAAGCTTTAAAACATTGAAAAATCTCGCTCTATGGTCCTCATTTTCGCGGTCAAAGTCCCTGAAAATTTTTCCTCTAATCCGAAAATAAGCAACTTAGATCAAGCATAAACATACCCCATCAAACTAACCTCAAAACTCACAAAACTAACATAAAACTCACACACCCTTATTACAACTTATTTCCTTGAGAATCACAATTTACATAAATGGATTCTCAAACTTAAACTTTGCTAGAAAATAATTGAAAAGAGTTCAAGAAGTTACCCTTGAAGAACTCTTTCTTGAGAGCCATTTAGATCCTTCTCTTCTTCTCCAAGGTTTGTTAATGGCTTGGAACTATAAGAGTATAAGGAAATTTAAGAGGAATATTTCTACATTTTAAACTTCACTAAAACATGAGAATGAGAGGATTTAGAGTTTCTTTACCCTTAGAGGGATATGACTAGTCTTCTCCTAGAATCCCTTGATCTCCTTCTTCTTCTTCTATGGTGTGATAGTGGCTCAAGATTGAGAGAGTGGGAGAAAATATTTGAGAGGAAATGGTGTGTATGGCCGGATTTTTGATGTGGAAAAGGAGAGGAGAAAAAAAATGAAGCTTATCCTATGATGGTTCCTTTTATAGGCAACTTGGAAATAATTTTTTTTAACATCACATCAACTCCTTCAATCAACTAAATTTTGGTTCAATTCTCCCCTTTCTTGGCCGGTTATGGAAGGAGAAAATGAGAAGCAAAATTGTCATTAATTCCCCTTCAACCACTACCATCACATCACACCATAACTTGTAACCTTTTATCACACTCAACTAGCCAAATTTTGGCTCTATTTCTACTATACATGGCCGGCCAAGTGGAGAATGAGAGAGAGAAAAATAAATCCTACCCCTTGTACTTTTGTCCACTCTCTTAAGTTTCTCTTGAAACTGCTAAAAATCATACTGACTGTAAAGGGTACTTAGCTGACAGGAAATTCTTGTTTTTGACAGTTCTTTTTTTTTCTACTACTTATTTACAGTTCAACTTTTAAATCCTCGTCTGCTTTGATATCACGTTAAATTCTTACTCGCGCAATATCTTAAACTGTTTCAAGTCTTGAAATTAATTCTAGACTGAATAAATTCTAAATTTAACTTTTCTGCATTATATCCCGGGAATGACATTATTTCTGACGGTGTCAACTCCTTAGCTCACATTGTACCCTTCTACTATAGGTATCTATCTTGTGACTTTAACCTAGCTGTCTGGCAATTAAGGATTTTCTCTTCTTTAAAAATGTCAGTGCGTTTTTTTTACGCTGCTAACATCATGCTGTGTTTGGAGATTCTTGAAATTAAGATTCTCAAACTATACTTGTACTGAAAATTATTCCGCCTTAAAGTATGGCAAGAATTTATCGATCAAATTTACTTGATCGAAAACATGAACTTAACATGAAATCTGCTACAGAATTTAGGAATACATATATTGATTCCATAAATCCTTCAGTCACATAATAATTTCTAGGAAAATCCTTGGCTTAAATAAATAAATTGTATTATTTAAAGTCTGAAATTTTCTCAGTCATTACAGATGGCGGCTTCGTCCGTCTATCTCGGAGGCATGTTTGCGAATTATGTTGTTGGGGGTCGAACGCTTTTGGTCCCCAGTGGAGTCGCCAATTGTTGACGGTGATTTCTCGCCAACAAAAACCGGCCGGGTTACCTCTTGGTTTCCCTTTGGATTACCGGCCTGTGTGTTGAATGTGTGTGAAATTTTATTGTTTTGGGATGTGCATAAATAAAGAAGACACGAAATTTTATAGTAGTTCACTCTATAAAATTAGAGCTACATCCACTGTGGTTGTATATTTATTTTTTGAGGGGATTTACAATTTACATCAATTGCTATCTCTCACTCTCCTTTTTTCCCAACCCCCTCCTCGTAGGGGGTCTTCCTCCTTTTATACTGGGCTTTCTTCACTAGGTGGGTTTCCTCCTGGGCAGAAGCACTCAAGTGCTCTCTCGTTTTAGGCCTAGACGTAGCCCACTAATCAGTATTGTTCACTCAGCCAATTAGTCTTCTATTACGGCTCTGTGCGCCCCTGTAACCCTATCCTGTTCCCTGTGGGGCAGTTTAAGAGCTTGCAATTAATGCCTGCTGACGTCCCTCTATTTGTACGCAACTTGCCATGTCCTCCAGAGAGCGTTCCCTCGTCGCCAGCGACGCCGCTTAGCCCAATCGTCCTTCTTGGTGGTCGATTATGCGGTCGAGGAATCTTTGTGCCTTACGCTCGACGGCACGATCTGTCGGCGCCAGAAGGAATCGTCGCCCTGGGTGGGGCTTTGCGCTTGGGCTCTTTAGAGTTGTAGACATCGAGGGTTGTTGCTTGGCGGGGAGTAGTTAAGGCCACATGTCGCACTATCGCTCGTCCAGTTGTCCGGCACATTTTCCCCCACAACAATAACCAAAAGTTGACTTTAGGCAAATCAATCCAAATTGATTGTCTTGAAACAGTTTCCTAATAACTAGAAACTTTCCACACAAAAATATATATTTCCTGCTACCATTCAATTTTCAATCAGATCATCATCAAATCATGTCCAAAATAATGTCAAAAATAAAAAACTAATCAAATCTGAAACTTTCCAAAAATGATTCTTACAGCAAATCAATCTCTAAATCAATTCAATGCAGCAAATCAATCTCCATATTAAACCCAAAATCAAATCTTTCAATTTGCAAAATAATGCCGATCCAAAAATCCCAACATTATGTTTGAGCTTTTGACAATCGAACTTTCAGCGTCATTGCTTGTGGCAATAATGAGATTCTCCTGTTCTGGTTCTAGAGTTTGATCTTGACTAGATTATTGTAAAGTTATACACACTAAAAATCAGGCTTTTAGTCAAGTCTTTAGGTTTATATGACCACGTACAGCATATCTTCCTCTATGCTCACACACACACTAAGTTCACACCAAAAAAGAAGTACATGGCAATGCTCAACAAAACAGACACCACCTTGTTCAAGGCAATGACCTGCAAGACTCGCAGATAAAGATTGTCACCGGCCTTCATTCAAGGTATCTGTTAACTCATTATTTGATAATGGTTCAGAAGAAGCTCTGCTAGAAAGTGGTCTTTTCACAACAAAGGCCGGTTGCTTAGGACTTGGAAGATTTCCATTTTCACTTCCAAGCATGACTACCACATTTGACATAGTCGGTCGATCATTTGGATCATCTTGTACGCACAATAGTCCTACGTTGAAACACCTCAAGAATTCATTTTCATTGCAAGTCTCCCTCAATGGTGGATCCATTAAATCCAGTGCCTTGTTTTCTTTCCATAGCTTCCATGCCTGCAATACATTAGGAAAGTCTTACCAAAATTACAACCGGAGAGAAACAGTAGGTTTTAAGAATAGAAACATGCAATAGTAACACTCACGTAGTCTAGAAGACTTGAAGCTTGTTCTGACTGGTAAAATCCAGTGTTTCTTTTTCCACTGATAATCTCAAGTACAGCAACACCAAAACTGAAAACGTCCGATTTGATTGAGAATAACCCATGTAATGCATACTCTGGGGACATGTAACCACTGCGTGACAACAATTAGTTAGCTGATAAGTTGGATTGAAGTATATGATTAGGTGATTTGGACCTCCAAGCTAAAATCCAAACAAACAAATGTTATATATAGTGCCATTCAAAACTTACTATGTCCCAACTACTCTGTTTGTGTTTGCCTCAGTTTGCTTGCCTCCAAAAATCTTCGCCAACCCAAAGTCAGAAATTTTCGGGTTCATCTCTTCATCAAGTAGAACATTGCTGGTTTTCAAATCTCTGTGGATAACTCTTAACCTTGAATCATGGTGAAGATAGTGAAGCCCTCTAGCAATTCCCAATATGATATTAAAGCGAATCTCCCAGTTCAGCAACACACATTGATTTTGATCTCCATAAATTTCGATATCAAACACAAAAGCATTTAGCTTAATAAGTAATAATGATCTTAGTCAGCTTTTCAAATTATAGCACACTACACGTATCAACATTTTTGTAAGATAATCGTTAAAAACAGAACACATTCCCTACAACCTTTTGCAAACCTGATATAGCACTTGAGATTATAAAATTAAACAACACTAAATCTAATTATAGATCGTTTATACTGCTAAAACGGACAATCCTCTGCTACATCTACAACAATATAAAAACAAAACTAAGAAATAATATCAAGATGTTTATTACTTCTTTGTGCTAAACTTCAGATTCGGAAACTCACCAAAGATGAACGTGTCTAAGCTTTTATTGGGCATATATTCATAGAGCAACATTTTCTCATCTCCTTCAACACAGTAGCCCAGAAGTCTGACAAGATTCCGATGCTGAAGTTTGGCAATCAACAAAACCTCATTCTTAAATTCTTGTAAGCCTTGTCCTGAACCACTCAAGAGCCTCTTAATAGCAATTTCTTGTCCTCCAGGAAATTTACCCTTAAAGAAAATTTCCATAAAGAACATCACTTCTACTAATCTGAAACCTGCTTAAAAAAGATGCATTGTAAATATTACAAAAAGGATCACCACATTACCTTATAAACAGGACCAAATCCTCCTTGACCAAGTTTATTTGCCGCTGAAAAGTTATCTGTTGCAGCTAATATGCTTTCCAAAACAACAAACGGTACTTCTATGCCTTTCTTTTCGTCTTCTTTGAATTCACCTGAATGTACAAAGTCTTTGCTTCGCCTCTCGCCTAATTTCAAAGAGAACTTTTAAGTTAGAAACTTATTTTCCCATATGAAAAGAAACCAAAGATCTCTGTGAGTGCGTTCGTGACTATTGGCAACGTAATCACCTTGTCTATTGGACATTCTTTTCCTTCTCATGTAATAAAGAGAACCAGCAGTGCAAGAGGTGACCACAACAGCAGCCATGGTCCCAAACAAGATACCATAAAGCTTTCGATTTCGTGAAGATCCTTTAGACTCTACAGAAGGTCCGAGTTCTGGAGTGGAAAAAATACAATGATACAAAAAGGATTAGTATAGCTTATTAGCTGTCCTGTTTCTTTTCTTTATTTCAGTAAGAATAAAATAATAATGGGCCTTGTGTCCTTACGAGTTTTAGGACTCTGAAACTCGGAAGCTGCTAGTCGAATATAGAGAGTACTTCCACTGCTGTTACCTTGCTGCTTAAGATTTATGAGATCTCCTACCCAAATTGAACATCCACTTCTGTTATAGGCATAAGCAGTGCAAGAGCAGTTACTCAAACACCTCGATTCGCATTCTCCTGAACTCCCTAATCGGACAGAACGGTTATTTTCAGGCATTGACATGTTGAGCATCTTTAGAAATCTGTCTCTACCACCATTAGCAAGAGTGGAGTTACCACATTGCAGTTTGGTTGTTCTCAAGCACCCACTGGAATAGTCCTTCAAACCCCAATCACTCTGCAACTTCGGCTTAAACCCTGTCAAGCATCGACACGAGGGCAAGGACTTGTCGTTGCAGCTACCATACGCCCCGCAAAGAGAGTAAACTTTGCATTGTTGCGTCGGTTGAACCCAGAAGGAATTCCATCCGCTATTAGGAACCCAATTTAGTTGCTTAACTTGCCCCAAAACATTCAGCACGAATCTCGACCTAGTACTAGAATTGTTTTTTTCAGGAGAATAGACGAAATATTTCTCGTCTTGGTTTGACACAAAGCTGTAATTAAAGATGTAATGGAGCCCCATCTCAGGGAGCAAGCTAAAGTACTTTCCATTCAATCTCTAAATCAATTCAATGCAGCAAATCAATCTCCATATTAAACCCAAAATCAAATCTTTCAATTTGCAAAATAATGCCGATCCAAAAATCCCAACATTATGTTTGAGCTTTTGACAATCGAACTTTCAGCGTCATTGCTTGTGGCAATAATGAGATTCTCCTGTTCTGGTTCTAGAGTTTGATCTTGACTAGATTATTGTAAAGTTATACACACTAAAAATCAGGCTTTTAGTCAACTCTTTAGGTTTATATGACCGCGTACAGCATATCTTCCTCTATGCTCACACACACACTAAGTTCACACCAAAAAAGAAGTACATGGCAATGCTCAACAAAACAGACACCACCTTGTTCAAGGCAATGACCTGCAAGACTCGCAGATAAAGATTGTCACCGGCCTTCATTCAAGGTATCTGTTAACTCATTATTTGATAATGGTTCAGAAGAAGCTCTGCTAGAAAGTGGTCTTTTCACAACAAAGGCCGGTTGCTTAGGACTTGGAAGATTTCCATTTTCACTTCCAAGCATGACTACCACATTTGACATAGTCGGTCGATCATTTGGATCATCTTGTACGCACAATAGTCCTACGTTGAAACACCTCAAGAATTCATTTTCATTGCAAGTCTCCCTCAATGGTGGATCCATTAAATCCAGTGCCTTGTTTTCTTTCCATAGCTTCCATGCCTGCAATACATTAGGAAAGTCTTACCAAAATTACAACCGGAGAGAAACAGTAGGTTTTAAGAATAGAAACATGCAATAGTAACACTCACGTAGTCTAGAAGACTTGAAGCTTGTTCTGACTGGTAAAATCCAGTGTTTCTTTTTCCACTGATAATCTCAAGTACAGCAACACCAAAACTGAAAACGTCCGATTTGATTGAGAATAACCCATGTAATGCATACTCTGGGGACATGTAACCACTGCGTGACAACAATTAGTTAGCTGATAAGTTGGATTGAAGTATATGATTAGGTGATTTGGACCTCCAAGCTAAAATCCAAACAAACAAATGTTATATATAGTGCCATTCAAAACTTACTATGTCCCAACTACTCTGTTTGTGTTTGCCTCAGTTTGCTTGCCTCCAAAAATCTTCGCCAACCCAAAGTCAGAAATTTTCGGGTTCATCTCTTCATCAAGTAGAACATTGCTGGTTTTCAAATCTCTGTGGATAACTCTTAACCTTGAATCATGGTGAAGATAGTGAAGCCCTCTAGCAATTCCCAATATGATATTAAAGCGAATCTCCCAGTTCAGCAACACACATTGATTTTGATCTCCATAAATTTCGATATCAAACACAAAAGCATTTAGCTTAATAAGTAATAATGATCTTAGTCAGCTTTTCAAATTATAGCACACTACACGTATCAACATTTTTGTAAGATAATCGTTAAAAACAGAACACATTCCCTACAACCTTTTGCAAACCTGATATAGCACTTGAGATTATAAAATTAAACAACACTAAATCTAATTATAGATCGTTTATACTGCTAAAACGGACAATCCTCTGCTACATCTACAACAATATAAAAACAAAACTAAGAAATAATATCAAGATGTTTATTACTTCTTTGTGCTAAACTTCAGATTCGGAAACTCACCAAAGATGAACGTGTCTAAGCTTTTATTGGGCATATATTCATAGAGCAACATTTTCTCATCTCCTTCAACACAGTAGCCCAGAAGTCTGACAAGATTCCGATGCTGAAGTTTGGCAATCAACAAAACCTCATTCTTAAATTCTTGTAAGCCTTGTCCTGAACCACTCAAGAGCCTCTTAATAGCAATTTCTTGTCCTCCAGGAAATTTACCCTTAAAGAAAATTTCCATAAAGAACATCACTTCTACTAATCTGAAACCTGCTTAAAAAAGATGCATTGTAAATATTACAAAAAGGATCACCACATTACCTTATAAACAGGACCAAATCCTCCTTGACCAAGTTTATTTGCCGCTGAAAAGTTATCTGTTGCAGCTAATATGCTTTCCAAAACAACAAACGGTACTTCTATGCCTTTCTTTTCGTCTTCTTTGAATTCACCTGAATGTACAAAGTCTTTGCTTCGCCTCTCGCCTAATTTCAAAGAGAACTTTTAAGTTAGAAACTTATTTTCCCATATGAAAAGAAACCAAAGATCTCTGTGAGTGCGTTCGTGACTATTGGCAACGTAATCACCTTGTCTATTGGACATTCTTTTCCTTCTCATGTAATAAAGAGAACCAGCAGTGCAAGAGGTGACCACAACAGCAGCCATGGTCCCAAACAAGATACCATAAAGCTTTCGATTTCGTGAAGATCCTTTAGACTCTACAGAAGGTCCGAGTTCTGGAGTGGAAAAAATACAATGATACAAAAAGGATTAGTATAGCTTATTAGCTGTCCTGTTTCTTTTCTTTATTTCAGTAAGAATAAAATAATAATGGGCCTTGTGTCCTTACGAGTTTTAGGACTCTGAAACTCGGAAGCTGCTAGTCGAATATAGAGAGTACTTCCACTGCTGTTACCTTGCTGCTTAAGATTTATGAGATCTCCTACCCAAATTGAACATCCACTTCTGTTATAGGCATAAGCAGTGCAAGAGCAGTTACTCAAACACCTCGATTCGCATTCTCCTGAACTCCCTAATCGGACAGAACGGTTATTTTCAGGCATTGACATGTTGAGCATCTTTAGAAATCTGTCTCTACCACCATTAGCAAGAGTGGAGTTACCACATTGCAGTTTGGTTGTTCTCAAGCACCCACTGGAATAGTCCTTCAAACCCCAATCACTCTGCAACTTCGGCTTAAACCCTGTCAAGCATCGACACGAGGGCAAGGACTTGTCGTTGCAGCTACCATACGCCCCGCAAAGAGAGTAAACTTTGCATTGTTGCGTCGGTTGAACCCAGAAGGAATTCCATCCGCTATTAGGAACCCAATTTAGTTGCTTAACTTGCCCCAAAACATTCAGCACGAATCTCGACCTAGTACTAGAATTGTTTTTTTCAGGAGAATAGACGAAATATTTCTCGTCTTGGTTTGACACAAAGCTGTAATTAAAGATGTAATGGAGCCCCATCTCAGGGAGCAAGCTAAAGTACTTTCCATTCAATCTCTAAATCAATTCAATGCAGCAAATCAATCTCCATATTAAACCCAAAATCAAATCTTTCAATTTGCAAAATAATGCCGATCCAAAAATCCCAACATTATGTTTGAGCTTTTGACAATCGAACTTTCAGCGTCATTGCTTGTGGCAATAATGAGATTCTCCTGTTCTGGTTCTAGAGTTTGATCTTGACTAGATTATTGTAAAGTTATACACACTAAAAATCAGGCTTTTAGTCAACTCTTTAGGTTTATATGACCGCGTACAGCATATCTTCCTCTATGCTCACACACACACTAAGTTCACACCAAAAAAGAAGTACATGGCAATGCTCAACAAAACAGACACCACCTTGTTCAAGGCAATGACCTGCAAGACTCGCAGATAAAGATTGTCACCGGCCTTCATTCAAGGTATCTGTTAACTCATTATTTGATAATGGTTCAGAAGAAGCTCTGCTAGAAAGTGGTCTTTTCACAACAAAGGCCGGTTGCTTAGGACTTGGAAGATTTCCATTTTCACTTCCAAGCATGACTACCACATTTGACATAGTCGGTCGATCATTTGGATCATCTTGTACGCACAATAGTCCTACGTTGAAACACCTCAAGAATTCATTTTCATTGCAAGTCTCCCTCAATGGTGGATCCATTAAATCCAGTGCCTTGTTTTCTTTCCATAGCTTCCATGCCTGCAATACATTAGGAAAGTCTTACCAAAATTACAACCGGAGAGAAACAGTAGGTTTTAAGAATAGAAACATGCAATAGTAACACTCACGTAGTCTAGAAGACTTGAAGCTTGTTCTGACTGGTAAAATCCAGTGTTTCTTTTTCCACTGATAATCTCAAGTACGGCGACACCAAAACTGAAAACGTCTTCTGACTGGTAAAATCCAGTGTTTCTTTTTCCACTGATAATCTCAAGTACAGCAACACCAAAACTGAAAACGTCCGATTTGATTGAGAATAACCCATGTAATGCATACTCTGGGGACATGTAACCACTGCGTGACAACAATTAGTTAGCTGATAAGTTGGATTGAAGTATATGATTAGGTGATTTGGACCTCCAAGCTAAAATCCAAACAAACAAATGTTATATATAGTGCCATTCAAAACTTACTATGTCCCAACTACTCTGTTTGTGTTTGCCTCAGTTTGCTTGCCTCCAAAAATCTTCGCCAACCCAAAGTCAGAAATTTTCGGGTTCATCTCTTCATCAAGTAGAACATTGCTGGTTTTCAAATCTCTGTGGATAACTCTTAACCTTGAATCATGGTGAAGATAGTGAAGCCCTCTAGCAATTCCCAATATGATATTAAAGCGAATCTCCCAGTTCAGCAACACACATTGATTTTGATCTCCATAAATTTCGATATCAAACACAAAAGCATTTAGCTTAATAAGTAATAATGATCTTAGTCAGCTTTTCAAATTATAGCACACTACACGTATCAACATTTTTGTAAGATAATCGTTAAAAACAGAACACATTCCCTACAACCTTTTGCAAACCTGATATAGCACTTGAGATTATAAAATTAAACAACACTAAATCTAATTATAGATCGTTTATACTGCTAAAACGGACAATCCTCTGCTACATCTACAACAATATAAAAACAAAACTAAGAAATAATATCAAGATGTTTATTACTTCTTTGTGCTAAACTTCAGATTCGGAAACTCACCAAAGATGAACGTGTCTAAGCTTTTATTGGGCATATATTCATAGAGCAACATTTTCTCATCTCCTTCAACACAGTAGCCCAGAAGTCTGACAAGATTCCGATGCTGAAGTTTGGCAATCAACAAAACCTCATTCTTAAATTCTTGTAAGCCTTGTCCTGAACCACTCAAGAGCCTCTTAATAGCAATTTCTTGTCCTCCAGGAAATTTACCCTTAAAGAAAATTTCCATAAAGAACATCACTTCTACTAATCTGAAACCTGCTTAAAAAAGATGCATTGTAAATATTACAAAAAGGATCACCACATTACCTTATAAACAGGACCAAATCCTCCTTG
>NW_010360642.1:0-886 GCF_000414095.1 Morus notabilis | reverse complement strand
TTGTCATTTCATAAATAACAAATTACATCCTACTTTATGGACACATTTCAACACATCAACCGTTAGATCGAAGTACACTTCGCGATCTACATCGGCCACGGGAACGGCGACAAGTTTTGGTGTCGTAACGGGGCCCATAATCCTTTAGATCGAAGCTCTCTTTGCGCACTACAACTGCACAGGGAAGGGCAATGAATTTTGGTGTCGTAACGGGGCCCATAATCCTTTAGATCGAAGCTCTCTTTGCGCACTACAACTGCACAGGGAAGGGCAATGAATTTTGGTGTCGTAACGGGGCCCATAATCCTTTAGATCGAAGCTCTCTTTGCGCACTACAACTGCACAGGGAAGGGCAATGAATTTTGGTGTCGTAACGGGGCCCATAATCCTTTAGATCGAAGCTCTCTTTGCGCACTACAACTGCACAGGGAAGGGCAATGAATTTTGGTGTCGTAACGGGGCCAATCATCCGTTAGATCAAAGCTCTCTTTGCGATCTACAATTGCCACGTTTACGGTGACAACTTTTGGTTTCATAACGGGGTCCATCATCTGTTAGATCGATCTCTCTGCGCTCCCTACAACCACCACGGGAACGGCAACAAGTTTTGGTGTCGAAATGGTGCCCATCAGCGGTTAGATCGAAGCTCTCTCCGCGCCCTAGACCCGCCACGGGAACGGCGACAACTTGTGGCGTCGTAATGGGCCCCATTACGCGTTAGATAGAAGCTCTCTTCGCACTCTACAACCCCCACGGGGACGGTGACAACTTTTGGTGTCGTAACGGGGCCCATCAACCGTTTGATCGAAGCTCTCTTCGCGATCTACAACTGGCAACAGAATGGCGACAACTTTTGGTGTCGTAACGGGGCCCAAAATCTGTCAGA
>NW_010360641.1:136220-174705 GCF_000414095.1 Morus notabilis | reverse complement strand
TAAATAGGCCAAATTATTGTTTTTGTCCATAACTTGTCTGGTTATGAACTATAACTTAACAAGTTATTATCCATAATTCACGATTTTTGTCCATAATTTGTCTGACTATGAACCATAACTTGATAAGTTTGTTCATAATTTATCTAATTTTATCCTATAACTTAATAAATTATGGTCTATTAATTTCTATAACTAAAAATTGACCTATATACTTTTTTAAATTTTTCATATTGACGTATTTTTTACTATTTCCGTAAAAATAATTTGTTTTACTATTCTGAGGGAGTGGTTGTACAACTCTCCTCTTCAAAAATGGTACTGGGCCTAATAATCACAAGCCCATTTAGTGTCTTTCTTGGGCCAGCGGCTATGTGCGGAAAGGCAAGTGCAGGCGAGGCAGAAGAGCTTACGTCGCAGGAAATGATTGCTCCTATCTCTCGCGGTTTCTTTTTTCCCGCGTGATATTCGCTGAATATCCCCAAAAAACCCCCCAAGCGTTGACCGTTGACATTGTTGTAATCATCTCCCTCCGTCATCTCTTCTCTTCCTTGTTGCCTTGTGGGACCCACCCCTCGCTCATCCTTTCTCGGACATTTCCGTTTGTCAAAGCCCCCAAACTCCCACGCAATCACTCTCACGTTGTGTCCGCCTTGTACCTCACCGTTTCTATAAAGAAGTTCTTTTGCTGAGGATTTAGAGAAAAAAGAGTTTGATTTATTTTATCCATTTATAAATATTTATTATTTGTTTTTCAATTCTTGGTTTTTGTGGGAAATCGGAATTTATGGAGGTCGGCGGAGGCGCGTCGCAGAAGGGTCCGGTGACGTGCGGGGCGTGGATCCGACGACCCGAGAATTCAAACATGGCGATTCTTGGAAGGTCGGCGCGTGGGAATTCCACGCGTTCCGTGATCGAGATCTTCTCCTTCGATCCCAACACCATTTCTCTATCCTCCTCTCCTCTGGTCTCTTTACTCTCTCTCTCTCTCTCTCTCTCTGATGTTCTTCTATTGGAAAATGGAATTATTTGGAACGACAAATATAAAGATATATTTTTTAAAAGTGTTTAATCGTGGATATTTTTGGGGGTTTAGGTTACACATGTGTTGGAAGAAGTGGAAGGAGATCCTGTTTCGATAGCGGTGCATCCGAGCGGGGACGACGTCGTTTGCTCTACAACCAAAGGTGGCTGCAAGTGAGTTATATCAATATTAATTTTCTTGATATTTCATTGTTTTCATTTTTTTAAAATTTTTTTTGGCCGAATATGTCATGTTCTATTGTTGTGTTCATGGAGTTACGGGTATTGCTCAAATTGGTGCTAATATTTTTTTTTTTTTTTGGGGTGTCTCCTGAAACGTTTCGTGTTTAAATGTGGTTTATTGTTCCTATTTTGTTGAATAAAAACACATTAGGGTCCATTTGGAACATATACTCAAATCATGATTTTTGATTTTGAGATTTGAAATTCAAATTTTTTGGAAAACACTCTAGCGGCAGAGTTTGAGTATATTGGGCCCTAAATTAGTGAGTACCGTTGTCTTGTCAATTTCATTATCTTGCCTATATGAATTTAGTACCATGTTTATATAGTTACTAAAGCTGAATATGTTGACTCACATTGTTGTAAAACACCAATTTTCAAAGTTTCTTTTTTTCGTTTTTAAAGAAATAAGAATTGATACCATTTTAAGTTAACCTGCCACTTTGTTGCTGTTGTTGTTATTTTTAGGATCATTCCCATTTCCACTTTGTTATGTTCACTTATCTATGACTCCTACAGAAATCTTGATGTTGTACTTTGTATGATGATTTTTTGCTTCTTTTTTTTTTTTTTTTTTTTCCTGTTGAATGTGCAGATTGATAGAGTTGTATGGTCACAAATCGAATGCGAAGATCTTGGCAAAAGAACTACCACCTCTCCAAGGTGTTGGCCCACAGAATTGTCTAGCTTTTAGTGTTGATGGTTCTAAGCTTGCCACTGGTGGTGAGGTAACTAAGGAAATATTTACTAATCTTTGCTCTCTCATATTGCCACTTTGAAATGTTCTGACATATACCGTGATCTTATCGTCTATAGGATGGGCATCTAAGAATTTTGGAGTGGCCAAGCCTTCGAATCATTTTAGATGAACCCAAGGCACACAAGTCGGTTCTGGATATGGATTTTAGGTTGGTACACTTTTTTTGTTGACTTTCTTTTCTCCCTCCATATATAAATTGCCCTTGTGTTTGAAGTTGCTTTTCAAGAAAAAGTTTAATTTAACAAAACAATATTTAATTATTTATGTAATAAGTTCAAAAGTAGGAATAGTTTTGTTTGGTCAGACCGGAAAGCTGCAACATGATGATTTAAGTTTTTCCATTGCTTGGATAACTCTATGATTGTTTGAGGCATGGAAAGGAATGTGCTGCTTCAGCATCAGAGTCAGAGTATGATTGTATGATAAAGGCAACAATATTTCTTGACTTGGTTCTTCCACAAAACAAAGAATTTTGCTTAGCTTTTTGGCGATCCATTGAGACTTTTTTTTTTTTAATCTTTTCTATGTTATTCTTCAATTCTTTTGTGATTTGAAGTGGTTGGAAAAAGATATTGGCATTTGCCGTATCTAATTTTGGCCTGCTTTTCACTCTCCAGCCTGGACTCAGAGTTTTTAGTTTCAACATCTACTGATGGTTTCGCAAGAATATGGAAGACAGAAGATGGCTTTCCCTTGACAACTTTGACCCGCAACTCAGTATGTGTATTTAGCTAAGTTTTGGTTCTAGTATGGTGATTGAACTCTTAATCTTGTGTCTTATAGTTTTTCTTTTTTTTTTTCTTTTTTTTTAAATCTCTGCAGGATGAAAAGATTCAACTATGTCGCTTTTCCAAGGATGGGACAAAACCATTTCTGTTTTGCACTGTTCAAAAAGGTTTTTCACCTTCTTTTAGTAAATATTGTTCATGTTTCTATCTCATCTTATAGACTCTTAAAATTTATTCCATTGTTTAAACAGGTGATAAGGCAGTTACTGCAGTTTGGGATATAAGTACATGGAATAGAATTGGACATAAGAGGCTACTTAAAAAGCCTGCTTCCATAATGTCCATCAGCAAGGATGGGAAATATCTCGCTTTGTAAGAACTCAAAACTGCAAATTTAGTTTCTGTTTTTGGATTATTGCGTGCTTTATTGATTTGAGGAGTGTCAAGGTTTCTTTTATTGTTCATGGCATCATTTAGCCTATATGTCCTTTTTTTTATTTTTTTATTTTTTTTCTTTTAACTGTAGGGGGAGCAAAGATGGAGATGTATGTGTAGTTGATGTAAAGAAAATGGGGATTTGCCACTGGAGTAAAAGGTTACATCTGGGTACATGCATTGAAACACTAGAGTTTTGTCCCAGTGAAAGGTAAGACCACCAGACGGGCTAATCTTTAATTTACTCCAA
This sequence comes from Morus notabilis, assembly GCF_000414095.1. Classification (NCBI taxonomy): domain Eukaryota; kingdom Viridiplantae; phylum Streptophyta; class Magnoliopsida; order Rosales; family Moraceae; genus Morus; species Morus notabilis. The sequence goes on along the minus strand of NW_010360641.1, from coordinate 171,269 downwards.
TGTTGAGTCTTTTAAGTTTCCGTAGTTTATCTTCAATGTTAAGAAATTAAAAGGACTTTGTTTATCACTAGTAAGCGACGATAATGGAGTACATTTTTACGTGTTACCTTTAAATGCCGTAATATATGCACTATTAGAGGGTTCAAATCTCACTAGAGGTGTTATCTTATGGATAGATTATCTTTGATCTTGTTTGCTTTTGTGGAATATAATTAATTTTAATAAAAGAAACGCAACTTAATGTTAAGTGGGTAAAATATTGAATGTTGCCAGAATGATAACTAGTTCTGTAAAATTGAATTTGACCTGTTTCCACTGGTTTGTTGGCCAGAAACGGTAGGTTCTGATTTTGAAGAATTTCGGGGAGCATAACATTTCTTAAATGGAAGTTCATATATCATTTTGAAAGGACATATTAACTTGTAAAAGGGCATGACTTTAATGCTAGAGATTACTTTTCGAGTAGCAGCTTTAATCAATGCAATTTAGTCCATTTAGATTTGGGTGCTAACTTTTGAGCTTTCTTTCAGGGTTGTTCTTACTACTTCTACTGAATGGGGGGCTGTGGTGACCAAACTAAATGTCCCTGCCGATTGGAAAGGTCTCTCTCTCTCTCTCTCTCTCTCTCACACACACACACACACATTTTTCTAAATATTTTATGTGAAATTCGCAGAATGGCAGATCTACGCGCTGCTCTTGGGACTATTTCTGGCTTCGGCTCTCGCATTCTACATATTCATGGAGAACTCGGACTCATTTTGGAACTTCCCTCTTGGGAAGAATCAACCGGGAGGACCAAAGTTAAGCACTTTATTTGGTGATTCCCACTCCCAGTCTTCTTCTGATGATCCATTTGGTCCGGTAGATATGTGAAGATCTCAATGATTCTGTTGTACTCTTAGGAAATAGCTTGAGCAACAAATGCCTTTTTCTTCTCCAAGTTGGTTTTAGTTCAGACATGTCATTTATGAAAGAAATCATCCTAACACGGACGTTCTTTCTTTGCTCTTCTTTTGAGGAAATCTTGCAAAGAATGTAAGCTGCCTTTATGTGTTTTTCCATCTATATTTCTAGTCTTTTTACTTAACTAGGAAGCTTTTTTTTTAGATCTTCTCCCGTACGTTCGACATATTGTTAGGTCATGTATAAGTTAAAAAGTACGCAACGGTTAAAAAAATCTGACATACTAATACATCAGCCGTAGAAAATCTTTTTTTTTTTTCATTTGATTTATATGTCTTGCTACTATTATCTTTTTGGAAGCACAGTCAGTTGGAATTATCTCAGAAATTGTGGATTACGAACGTTGTAGGCAACGATTTTATATAGATCTATTTGTGTTATTATTACCTTTAATTCCCCTAAAGAAGCCCAAAACCGTAATTACCAGAATCTCTTTTTCTTTTCCATTATCATCTTTTTTTTTTTGTGTGTAAAATGAAGGGTAAAAAGAAACTAATCTATAAGCAGTAGGAAAATTATATGCAGTTTTAGGGAGTAAATATGTAGTTTTATCATATTTTAGGTTGAGTATTGTTAAGTGACCATTAGTTTGGAGTGAGAATATCATTAATTTCCATTTTAACGATAATATCTTAACATATTTATTTGTTAATTTAAGAAGCGAATTAATGGTATTTTCATACCCTAAATTAACGGTTACTTAACAGTACTCAACTTAATGGAGTAACGGTCACTTAACAATCTATCCAACTCTTTTAGTATAATTTCGACAAAAGACTGTTGGCAGCAGGTGGAGACGGCTTTCTGTTTGGATTTTAACAATGGAATGAGTAATTTAAGACAATTTGATAGATTAAAGAGTTAATCAAAGGTTAAAAGTGAGTTAAACAAAAAACAAAACAAAAAAAGCTCTAAAAATTTATTGAATGAAATATTACTTTATTCACACCAAAAAGTATAAACGAAGTCTTCCAAAAAAACAAAAAAATATAAACGAAATATTTTGAGCAGATTTTTACAGTGGTTATTAAAAAAAAATGAACTCTCATAAATTTATATTTTCAACAGCTAAATAATTATTTATTTTACACATTTTTTTATATTCTAATTTAATTTTAATTAAATACAACAGTTATAAACCCACACCAATCTAAAAAGATGAATGCAAAGACAAAGTAGAAATGATGTCTGTCTTAAAACAAAATAGCTTTAAAATTTAGATAGCAGATTTTTAAAAAAAAATATTTATTTTCCTATTTTACCCTTATTTGAGTTAGGGTTTGGGAAAAATCCTCAAATTTTAAAAGGATTATTATCACTAATATCCTTAAATTTTAAGGTCATTCTCAGTTTACCTCCTGAATTTTAAAGCTCTCGTTCACTTCGCGGATTTGAGTTTTCAATTCGACTTGAGATGTGACATTTTCTGAGAGCGTTTCACTGTAACAAAAAAAGTTAGATGTAACATTTTCTGAGAGCCTTTTAGTGTAGAAACCTAAAACTGAAAACTCAAATCAGTAAAATGAACGAGGCCAAAAACTCTCACTTTTTCCCTTAAACTTTGAATTGTTCTCACTTAGCCCCTTCTGTTACAATTTATGTTAAAATCAGATAGAAAAAAGAGAGGTTAAGTGTTGTCATGTGGTTCTTATATGTTTGTTTCTAACGGAAATTGAAACAGTTTTACCACGCGATTGCATTACTCTCTTTTTTTCTATCAATTTTTAACAAAAATTACAACAAAGGGGGTTAAGTGAAAATAATTCAAAGTTCATGAGGGTAAAGTGAGAGTTTTTAAAGTTCGTAGGATAAACTGAGAATGATCCTAAAGTTTAAGAGGCACCAGTAATAATAATCCTTTAAAAAAAATTTCCTTATCTCTCTCTACCCGTTGGCTCACTCTCTTTTCTCGTTCTCTCTCTCTTGCTGGTGTCGATCTCGTGAAAGAGATGTGCGACGCCAATGGGTTCACCAGAATCGTCACGATCAAAGTAGCATCGTGCTCGTCGTCATCACTACGGACGTCATTGACATGGTGCAGCCGGAGTTCCTCATTGGCGGCGGTAGATGTTAAGAAATTAGTGTTGAGGTAGTTTGGGAAGAGAAGGAGACATTGGCATTATAGGAATTTTTGAAGCATGATGTATAATATTTGTTATGATTTTAACTCCAACCTAAAAATATGTTATTTTTCTCTTTTTTTCTTTTTTTTAAGGATTTTTTCTGATATATAAGTTAAGTTTTTTAACTATTAAATTTGTATAAAATTATGTAAATATTAAAAATATATAGATTTAATAATTAAAAAAACTTGACTTATCTCAAAAAATCTCTCTTTTTTTTAACGATTCTAAGGGCATATTTTTTTGTCTAAAAAACTCAAAAAAAGACAACTTGAGTTTCAACTTTATTCAAGTTCACGTTCTTTTAAGTTTCAGCTTTATTCAATTTTACTCAATTTTATTCAAGTTATAACTTTAACTCAAGTTATAACTCAAATTCAACTCAAAAACTACACTCAAGTTACACTCTAAAAGAACAACCCTTAAAAGTTTTTCTTTTTTCATTTTTGATTAAAAAACAAAAGAAAGAAAGAAGAGGTCACCTAAAAGTTTATCCGCCTTTAACTCGCCACTGTCAGCAAAGCCTTACGAAAAATGTCCCAAATTATTATTATTTTTTAAAAAAGAAAAAAACAATTAAAAACCTCCAAAAGCAAAGCAAAAAGACCCTCACATCCGTACACTATAAATAACTGCTAACGCAATCCGCGTGTAAAGCTTCTTTCTTCTTTTTTCTTCTACATTTTCTTTCTCTCTCCTTCTGTTACAGCAGTTGCAGAGCAGGAGAAGATATTGGAGATCAGAATATCGCAGACATGATTTGCCTCCAGAATCTTCCAAGGTCACAGCTCACTTTTTTTCTTCGCATTTCCTTCTCTGTCGAAGAATCTCTTTTCTCATTTCTCATTTTCGTTTTCCGATTTCAGATCCTCTGGTTTTCCTCTCCGTAGCTCCGAATTCCGTCGGAGGAAGAATTTCTGCTCCGTTAACACTCTGGTAACCTCTCATTTACCTCTTATCTATACCTTGATCAATTATATACATACATACCTTGATCAATTACACACACACACACACACACACATATATATATATATCAATCTCATTTTTTGGAAATTTTACGCAGCGACTGATGAACACGGCTGATCTACGCCAAAGTATGGCGATCAAGGTAACTTTTGTGTTTTTTCTGCGTTTTTATTTGGAAATCTGTATTTGTTTATTTGATTAAGTATTAGTTACTGTTGTATTTAATTTAATAAGTGGAAACTAAATCGCACAAATCACTACCAGTTCTTAATTGTTTGTGTCCACATACGTTAAAGTTAGTACCGTTCTTCTCTTTTTGTATGTGTTTGTTTGTTGGTTTAATTTGTTGTCGATGAGTCCTGTTTGTTTCTGTGAGAGGTATTTACTATTGATAAAGCTATTGGTAACCTTGGTAAGCATGTTTTGTATATATAATGGTGTAGGCAACTTCTGGTTCCACATCTAAAGCTCAGATAGGTGGTGGTGAGGTTGATCTGAAGGAGGAGAAATCTGAGGTTTATAGTAACAACATGACAGAAGCTATGGGTGCTGGTAAGCTCACTGCTCACTTACTCATTCTATGGTTCCATACAAACTTAAGGTTGTGTTTGGTAAGAAGGAAAGAGAATAGAAAGGAAAGAAAGGTTTATAACCTAGGTGGGGAAAATGAAGATGAAGGTGAGGACATTTCTCTTGGAGCTTGTTTGGTAGGAGGGAAAAGTGGAAGGAGGGAGAGGGTGCGGGGATTAGTTGAAAGGTTTAAGGACCTATGGTTGTTTGTAGGACAGAAAAGAGGAGGTAATGGATTCGGTGAAGGATTTCAAATCCTTCAAAGAATCCCAGTTTTAATCTCTCCTGATATGGAGAGATTAGGATTCATAACACAATAAGAGACAGGTACTCTCTTTCGGCTTTATTTTCCTTACCTAGGTTACATATCTTTCTTTCCTTCTCACCACACAAATCCTAGCACAATCAAAATTTTGTATGAGTTTATAAGAGTGTTGTTGTGTCTTCCATTAGCCTGGATTCCTCAATCCTTGCAATTTGCCTATGCAATGGCCTGACCTTGAGATGACTCATTTGATCAAGCATGATACTCTTGCGTTTTGTGTCTAATTTAGCAATTTTATTTATTATTTGGCATCGGCACTTGTAGTTTTAGCTAGTCATCTCTCTTTTTGACGTAATGGATGCAGTTTTGACTTACAAGCATGAATTGGGAATGAACTACAATTTCATCCGTCCAGATTTGATTGTGGGTTCATGCCTACAGGTAATCATTATTTCAAAAGTTAATTATATGGTTCTTCTGAATGATCGTCTAATCCTTTTCTTTTTCCTGCTTACATTACAGACCCCTGATGATGTTGACAAGCTTCGTGGAATTGGAGTAAAAACTATATTTTGCTTGCAGCAAGATTCAGATTTGGAGTATCCCAAATAATAATGCTTTTATTTTATTGATGGAGTATAAGATTATGTGTATTTTGATCTTGGGAACAATTGCCGACGAGTTTATTTTCATACGATAATGCTTTTATTTTATTGGAGTATAAGATTAGTGTATTATGATCTTGGGAACAATTTCCGACAAGTTTATTTTAGCCATGAAAAGAAATACTATGGATCCTTTACTTGTACTTCAAGATATTTTGGGGTGGATATTGGAGCCATTCGAGAGTATGCCAAGACTTTTGATGACATTGAACACTTGCGCGCTGAGATAAGGCTAGTTAGTGAAATAACTGTCTTTGGCTTTTATGAAGTATGATTAATTTGTTACTCATCATGAAAAGTAAATCCAGTTCTTAATTTTGACATAGTTTTATGGTACTATGGATGTTGGATGTTTTATATTCCCTTTTCTCTACTGTTGATTACATCCATTTTTCTTGTCATCTATGTAACATGTTTATACTCAAAAGTTTTTGTGTGAGCGGTGGTGGATTTGGCTGTGAGTTATAGGTTTGAAACTTACCGTACAGTCCTTTTTTGAATTGCAAAGTCATTATTCAGCTCAATACATTGAACTGACTCTTTTTAGTAAATATGCTTAATTGTGCACAATAATGATAGAGTATTCTTAAATTGCATATTTCACATCGATTCTGATTCTTTTAGTGTTCAACCACTTCTACCATTTTCGGTGGCTTCAGCCTTGTTGTAGATAAGCATTCACAGATTTTTAACTGTTCCTAGTTGGCTATTCGAACATATATCTTTTCAGTCGAATCATTGAAGTGTCCTATCATTATGTTATATTAGTGTAGTTTCTGTTTGTGTTCTTTCTTTACTTTTTGTGCTAATGTTTGATTTTGCAGAGACTTCGATTCACATGATTTACGGATACGGCTACCAGCTGTTGTCAGCAAGTTACACAAGGCCATAAATCGAATTGGAGGTGTGAGTTATATACATTGTACTGCTGGTCTTGGAAGAGCCCCCGCTGTTGCGGTATGCACCAAGTTCTTTTTATTTATCCTAAAATTTGTTATGGGGTCTTCATTCTGCAAATTCTTATTATCTTAGATTTTAGTGAATCTTTCTTATTTGATTTCTGTGGCCAGCAATAAGTTAAAATGTTGATATTTTTATCAATTTACGATGAACCTAGAAGATTATTAGTTTATGAAACTGGGGAGACTGATAACTAGCATTGAATTACTTAGTTTACTCGATAAATAGGTATGGAATCGAGTTTAGGAAATTTGTAATGTGTATAAGGTATTGAGGAACAAGATTTGTGTGTTTGGTTTGGTGGAGAATCTGGAGATATAAAAGTAAAACAAAATGGGAGCTGATGATTTTGTGCCGGGAACAATCCAGGATTTCCAGTGTTAGAAATTAACTGCACTTGAGATAGTTGGTGGAATAAGTTCGCACCAATCCTTGGTTATGCTGATGCAACACGTGATTAACATCCATTTTGTGGCATTTGGTAGAAGTACTTGTTCTTTCACATTGATGAATGCATTCCTTTATCTACAGATGAAAAGTTCATTATTGATTGTCAGACATTTTAATTTTGGTAACTATTGAAATTAACTAGGTTTCGTTCTAATACCTCCCAACAACTCAATCTCTCTCGCCTCCTCCCTTTTTTTCCCTCCCTCTCGCGGCAACAACACACACCCTGAACTGAAATAAATGAATTAAAAAAATACTGAATTGAAGACTGTTAAATCCTTTAGACTGAAGTTAGAGATACTGTGGCTTGCAAGTTGCAGTGATATTTGTGATAGTACATTTACATTTTATTTTTTATGAAATATGACATGAATACCTTTTCCCCTCATTTTTTACATGCCAGTGTGTACTGAAAGGTTCTTATTACAGTTGGCATACATGCTCTGGGTCCAGGGCTATAAACTTAGCGAAGCTCTGAAATTGCTGCTGGTAACTATCTTTATTATCTTGGATACAATAAATTTCGGATATCCTTATAATTCTTGCATTATATTTGTGGGCCTCTAATTGTTCTCATATGAAAACGGGGACTTGAATTTATTTATGATTTATTGAAACTCTCGAGTATCTGCATTTACAGTTCAGTATTCGTTCATAATTCACTAATTTTATTACAAACTTTTCATTAGTTATTAATTTAAGAATATCTACATGTAAGATTCTAGATCTGTTATATGGCTGCAAGCACAATATCTAATATATCATGGATTTCTAGAAAATATTCCTCCTATCCACTGCCAGGTTAATTGTGACACTAGTTAGTTGATTTTCATGTTTTAGTTGTTAGCTATTTCATAGACTGCTCCATATCTTTTCACAAATACATGTGCATGTAACTACATATATAAAGCACACATAGTGCATGTAACTTACATATTTCCGGTCAATAGTCGAGAATATATAATGAGCACTAATAGACCTGAAGATACTTTTTCTAAACATTATTAAATATGCGAATTTACTAGATTATGATGAAATGATTCTCTTGTAGAGCAAACGCTCATGCTCCCCAAAAGTGGATGCTATAAAAAGCGCAACTGCTGACATTGTGAGTTTGATCTCCCTTTTTAATCACTTCATATGCAAATGTTAGAGAAGCCTTGAATATTATATATATATATATATATATATACACATACTGTAAGGAACCTAGTAATTCTCAGCCAAACAACTCAGCACACTCACACACGGTTTCACAGCCAAGAAATTGAGAGGAATCAGGGAATCTTTATTTATTTCAATCAGCCTCACGTTACAATAGTCAATTGGAAGATAAACCCGGAGATTTCGAGTACTCCAGAACTCCTAGCCACCGACGGTGGAAACAGCACAGAGACAACAAAGAGAATTCGACTGCCTTGCCCTAACCTTTTCCTACCCCCCAAATACCCTGATTCCTACTTGCCTTTGCGACGTCACCTGCCTAGCCACTTCCTGAAATTACTCCTTAGCCCCCTACTCTAGTCTTTTTGTCACCCTTACTTCTCCTAGTGTAAACGTTTTTCAGTACGGGTTCAGTACGGGTCTGACAGTACACCCCCCGAGAGATCAACCTTGTCCCCAAGGTTGAAGTCGGGAAATTGGCGACGAATTGAGTCTAGTGGCTCCTAAGTAGCCTCCCCCTCCGGCAGCCCCTCCCATTGAATGAGGAGGTCCAAGTCAGAAGGTCCTCCAACGCGAGAATAACGGGCTCGCAACACGGCTGCTGGTCGAACCAAGAGCGGGCTCGCAACACGGCTGCTGGTCGAACCAAGAGCTCGAGCTCCTCTGTAAGTTGTGACGGGAGGGGCAGACTTGTTGGAGTGTCGCCCCGAAAAGCCTTAGAGCCGCGAAACATGGAAGACCGGGTGGATACGTGCTTTTTCCGGAAGCAGGAGTTGGTACACAACGGTACCAATCCTCTTGGCAATCTCGAATGGACCATAGTAGCGAGGAGCCAACTTCTCATTACGCTTCTTGGCCAAGGACTTCAGCCGGTACGGTCGCAACTTGAGGAGTACCCAGTCCCTGGGCGCAAAACTGTCTTCTTGCCGCCGCTAGTCAGCAAAATGCTTCATTTGTTGTGCATTCACCAATTGTTCCTTGAGCTCTTCCAGCATGTCGTTACACAGATGCATTTGTTTGGTCCTCCTCATCCATCGAAGGAGTGTCCTGAAATCGGTACAAAACAGGTGGATGCCGGCCATAAACAATGTAGAAGGGTGTATGCTTCGTCGAAGCATTGTAGGTTGTGTTGAACCACTACTCAGCCCAAGGAAGAAACTTCAGCCACAACCTTGGCTTAGCTTCAGTGAAACACTGTAAATATGTCTCCAAACAGCGGTTGACCCGCTCGGTTTGGCCATAGGACTCGGGGTGATAGGCTGAGCTTGTGCACAGTTGAGTTCCTTGGAGTTTGAAGAGCCCTCTCCAAAATGAACTCATAAAGATAGGATCACGGTCGCTCACAATCAAACGAGGAACCCTGTGGAGCTGAACTATCTCACGTACGAACAGCTCCGCCACAAACTTCGCCGAGAATGGATGAGCAAGGGGGCAGAAATGTGCAAACTTGGACAACCGATCCACCACAACTAGGATTGTGGCCTGTCCTTCCGATTTAGGGAGACCGCCTGTGAAATCCATGGAAATGTCCTCCCAAATCCTATTAGGAATTGGAAGGGGTTGCAACAGCCCCGCCGGAAGCATAGCCTCGCTTTTGGCACTTTGGCAAACCTTGCACCGAGCCACATAGTCCCATATTTCGTCTTTCATGCCCGGCCAAAACACATTGCTTAACACCCGCTTATAAGTGCGAAAGAATCCTGAATGGCCACCAATCACCAAGTCGTGGAACTTGTGCAACAACCCCTCCTTTTCACTGTATCCATCCCGAACCTGCTCCCCAACTAATAATTTTGCTAGCAACCTTGAACACTGGTCATCCGCCCGTTGCCCCCTTCTAATGTCCCCCACATCCAACAGCCGCGAAATGGAAATGGCAGTTAAAGTCATTGGCTGCTTATCACCCTTCCTAGACAACGCTTCCGCCACTCTATTAGCGGCTCCCGGTTTGAATTGCACCTCAAAATCATACCCAAGAAGCTTGGTAACCCATCGCAATTGCTCCGGTGGAAGCACTCGCTGATTCAATAGGTACCGGAGACTTTGTTGGTTGAAGCGGACCACAAAGCGTCGTCCCAGCAAGTAGTGACACCACTTTTGTATGGCAAACACCACTGCCATCAACTCCTCATAAACCGACTTCAGCCTACTTGTCTCCGATAGTGCTTTGCTGAAAAAAGCAATGGGCCGGCCCTCTTGCATAAGGACAGCCCCTAGGCCAGCCCCCGATGCATCGGTCTCAATCACAAAGGTCTTGCTAAAGTATGGCATAGCCAACACCGGTAATGTGGTCATGGCCCTCTTAAGGGACGCAAAAGCTCCTACTGCCTCTTCTTCCCAACCGAAACCACCTCGCTTGAGCAAATTGGTCAAGGGCCGTGCAATCTCACCGTAGCCCCGCACAAACCGGTGATAGTATCCGGTTAACCCAAGAAACCCCCGCACGTCTCGGACACTCTTAGGAGTCGGCCAAGAGTTAATGGTGGCCACCTTGGAAGGGTCCAACACAACCCCTTGCCCGAAATGATGTGGCCGAGATACTCCAAGCTATGGCAGCCAAACACACGTTTCTTCAAGTTAGCAAATAGCTTCTCCCGCTGCAACACCTCTAATACCTTTACCAAATGGCTCGATGCTCTTCCATGGTCTAGCTATATACTAAGATGTCATCAAAAAACACCAAGACAAATCGGCGTAGGAATGGGCGGAAGATCGAGTTCATAAGGGCTTGAAATGTCGCCAGTGCATTAGTAAGGCCAAAAGGCATCACCAAGAACTCATAGTGGCCCTCATGCGTCTGAAAGGCGGTTTTCTCTACATCGTCTTCATGAACCCGTATTTGGTGGTACCCCGCTCTCAAATCCAACTTAGAAAACACCTTTGCTCCGTGGAGCTCATCTAGTAACTCATCAATGACTGGAATCGAAAATTTATCTGGCACGGTCAATTGGTTTAGAGCCTGGTAATTGACATAGAAGTGCCAACTCCTATCCTTCTTCTTCACTAAGATCACCGGACTAGAGAATGGGCTACTACTAGGCCGAATGATCCCGGAAGAAATCATGTTGGCCACCAATCTCTCAATCTCCCCTTTTTGGAAGTGCGGATAGCGGTAAGGCCGAATGTTAGGAGGATCAGCCACATCCTTCAATACAATCCGGTGGTCGCGTGCCTGTTTCAGGGGCAGCCCCTTAATTTCCTCAAAAACATCCTTGAACCCTTCTATCACATCCTGCAACTCCCTCGGTACGACTACCGATTGCTTACCATCCTCCCGCCCTACCACCTCACAGAGTTCCAACAATACCCCCACTTGTTTGCCTCCTACCGTTCGAGTCAACGAACGAAAACTCATTGGCGTATAGCATAAAGCGGGATCCCCAATCCAACTCACCCAATTGTCCCCACCTTGAATTTCATGGTGAACCGAGACCAATCCGCCCGCACTTCTCCCAAGGTCCGCAACCATGTAACTCCCAAAATAATGTTCGTGCTTCCTAAATCAAGTAGGAAGAAATCTTCTACCACCGTGAACCCTTGTACGGACAACTCCAATCCCCTACATACTCCCTGTTGCTTGAAACACATACCGTTGCCGACCTGCACCCCGCATTTGGTCGACAAGTCACATGGTAGCCCTAGTTCTTTCACAATTGTCTTTGACACAAAGCTATGAGACGCCCTACTATCAATCAACACCACCACCACTCGGGAGTCAATTGTGTCCTTAACTTTCATAGTTTTTGCGGAATTAAATCTCATCATAGAGTTAAGGGAAAGGTCTACCTTCTCTTCCGATTGTTCAGTTTCGGAGTTCCCTTCCTCCTTCGGTTCACCTTCCCCATCCGACTCGTCCTCGGTGGCCAGCAATAATTGAAGTTGCTGCTTGCTCTTACACCGATGCCCGGGGCTGTATTTTTCATCACACTTGAAACAAAGTCCTCTTGCCCTCCGTTGTTGCAGTTCATCCTCAGACAAGCTCCTATAACCACTCGCTCTTCCTCCCCCCAGACTATTGGAAGCGGATGCCGCGGCCCGTCCACGACCGATCTCCCTTCCCTCTCTTCCGGCATTAGATCGAAGGGAGCTCCCCAAAAAAGGCCCGCGGCCACTAGTGGCCTCGCTGAACGAATATGACCGTCTCAAACCCCCAACGCCGTCGCTCTTCCATCTTCCCATTCTTTCCACTGCTTCATTCCGATCTTCGATCTGCTGGGCCATCTCCATAACTTCTTGGAGTGCCGTCGGCTTATGCATTTTGATCTCGGCGCGCACATCTTCCCTAAGTCCATTTAAAAAAACACCCTTGTAAAAAGCACTCGGCATTTCCCGCACCGGCGCTGACAACAGCTCAAAACGGTCTAGGTAGTCCGCCCACCTACCTCAAAGCCATTAGTCTCTCCATCGGATCCCCCTCCTTAGCTCTACTAAACCTCTTCAAAATCGCTGCCTTCAAGTCCCACCATTCGCCGAACAGATCTTGAGGTCAATCCATCTGAACCAGTTCAAAGCTCCCCCTTCCATACACATGGAAGCCACCGCCACCTTAACCCGTTCTCACACCTCATACACATCGAAATATTGCTCAGCTCGGAACAGCCACCCATAAGGGTCCTCACCAGAAAAGCTCGGCATCTCCACTCCCCTTCCACGTATTTCCCCTCTTCCCCGACCTTCCGCGTCTCGAGTTGCTGTCCCCGCTCCCAATCCCACGGCTGTCCTCCCCTGGCCCGCCTAGGTTCATCCTCGTTCTCCTCCCAAACTTCCCCAACTCGGCAGCCAGGTACCCTGCCAACTCTGCCGCCATTCCCCGCTACTCCAGGGTCGAAGTGGTTACCCTGTCGTGCCCCCATGGGTCGTCGATCGAGGCTGGGTTCCCGGTCTAGACGTCCACCCCTTTCTCTCGGAGGTTCCCTGACTGGGTCGGCACGGTGCTCCTAACCCAGATCTAGCGGCCAAACAGGACCACGCCTCCTTCCTCTCTCATCTAGGCCGCGCCCAACCACCCCCGCCGCCTCGTGCGGCCATCATCCGACCTCCGGACCTCCATCCCGTGGCGGCGCAACCTCGTCTGCGACTAGGTCGGCGCCAATCGGACCTCCCCGTCGCAGATCGCCTGGATTCGGGCCATTTCGGTCACGCTGGACCACTTCCCCCTGCTCCGGCGGAGCTGGCCGGCGACCCATGAGCTCTTCCAGCCGGCGCAGTACCTCGTGGACCCCGCCGATCTGATTTCTCATCTCCTCCCTTAACCCACTGATTTCCTCCCGGATCTGCGGGATCTTCTCAGACGTCAGGGACTGCACCACTTCCTGCACCGCCGTCAGCCCCTTCTCTGTCGCGACCAGCCTCTCCGTCTTTGCCGGTTTGGGCGCTATGGATCGTACTTCTCTGATACCAGTTTGTAAGAAACCTGATAATTCTCAGCCAAACAACTCAGCACAGACTCACACGGTTTCACAGCCAAGAAATTGAGAGGAATCAGGGAATCTTTATTTATTTCAATCAGCCTCACGTTATAATAGTCAATTGGAAGATAAACCCGGGGATTTCAAGTACTCCGGAACTCCTAGCCACCGACGGTGGAAACAGCACAGAGACAACAAAGAGAATTCGACTGCCTTGCCCTAACCTTTTCCTACCCCCCAAATACCCTGATTCCTACTTGCCTTTGACACGTCACCTGTCTAGCCACTTCCTGAAATTACTCCTTGGCCCCCAACTCTAGTCTTTTTTACCTCTCCTAGTGTAAACGTTTTTCAGTACGGGTCTGACATATACACTTTCATATTTAGATTGGTAGTTCCCCTTATATGCGTCCTGATGATGATGATTTAGTAAAATGTGCTCAATGCAGTTGTGATGCCTGAGAAATGAATATGCAAATACTTTAGTAGCATATGCTGTTTCCATACTAGTAGTTAATGGTTTGCGTAGTGCTAAAAGTCCCTCTGTAGCCAAAATGCAGAGCTAAATCACCATCAACCTAGTAAGAGACCAGGAAAATAAGACTTTTCTATCCAAGAAAATATATCTATAGTAGTGGTACTTGTTCAGGATTGCACTATCTTAATCATATATATGAAAATGAGCTTTCTTTTCATCCCTAAAGAAGATTCGCAAGTGTTGTAATTTTTTGGTACCCACATTTAAACCCCTGTATAAAATGGCGATACAATTTGAAAGCTTGTGGAATACGACTTTAGAGCCAAGGAAATTAGTAGTCTTCATGTGCAACTTTAGTACTGTAATATTTTTGTAGATTTTATTTCAGTATTTTTTTAATAGTTTCTTCTAGGGTTACTTTCATAGTGAGCGTAGGAGTTTCTACGCGTTTAATTCTTTTTTGTTAGAATTTATTTAAGAGACGGCTAGCACCTGTTCTTTCCTCATTCTTCTTCTTTGCCTTTTTTTTCTTCTCTTAATTTGCTAAAGCAACACACAGGAAATTAGAGAAAAATCAACAAAAAATTGTATTGTAACTTTATCCCCGTAGAAAATAGGGCTCGTTAAGAAGGAGATTTCCACAATTAATGTATTTTGTTCTTGTTAACCTTTTTTTTTTTTTTTTTACTTTTTTTTTTTTTTTTTACTTTTTTTTTTTTTTTTTCGGCTTCTGTAATAGATATGCAAAACCAAGTTAACTACAAGCTGACATTTGTTCTGTACTAAAAACAGCTGACAGGCATTAGAAAAAAGCCTGTTTCTTTGACATGGAAAAATGGCAATTGCTCCATGGTGGAAGTATCTGGAATTGATATTGGATGGGGTCAGGTAATTATCTTTTTATCCAATATCATCTCTTGGATGCTTCGTACTCGTTCTGATTGCAGTTTTGCCTGGAAATCAACCTCCAATCGAACCGAGTTAAAAATGAAAGAATGGTCAAGAAATTGAACCTGTTTCTTGTTTGATGATGTTATCATCTATCTTTCCTCTGATTATTTTCCAGAGAATACCTCTAAAACTTGACCAGGAGCAGGATCTGTGGATTCTTGAGAGGGAACTCCATGTGAGTAAATCACTGTTCTTTAAAGCTACATAAAGTTGCCTTAAAAGATCATGTTCTGGACATGCTTTTCACAGCCCTTTTCTGTTGGCTCTTTGTTTTCCTTTTGATTGAAGTGTCTTTACCTAACCCTTGCTTCAACAGGAAGGGCGGTACGAGTACAAGTACATAATCGATGGCAAATGGACATGCAACACATCTGAGCTCGTCACCTCTGGCAACGAGGATGGCCATGTCAACAATTATGTTGACGTAAGTTTCAACAATCTATCCTCGTTGGATGAGAATGCACTTTTAGTTAATTCTTGCATCTTTCAAAATCGATTCATATGACTAAATTCCTTTACAATTATCGGTGCTGTCATTTGTTTGCTATTGTAATCCAGGTTCTTTACGATGATGATCCGAGTAGTAGTGCTAGTGCAGCTCTAAGGAAGAGGTTGTGTGATGAGGACTCCGATCTTACGACCGAGGAAAGACTGAAAATAAGGCAGTTCTTGGAAGCTTGTCCAGATGATGAGTACCTTAACACAAATGTGATACATAAACCTGTATAGTAGTAAATGATTACAGTTCTTCCCAGTTATATTTACAACAAAGGTTTTACCTTTTTCTACTTTTGGTGGGAAGGAATTGAGAGTGGAAAAACTCTGTACCATACGTGGTACGAATACGATCATGTTTATAGTAATAAATTGATGTTACCAAGTACTTTTAGTTGCATTTTACTGTGGCCTAAATTTTCTATTTTGGTGTTGCTGTGCAACTGCAAATAGCTTTTGGCGTTCAATGGCGAAAATCACAAGAGAATTCTCTTTTTGAGTAAATTAAGCAAACAAGAGGGAGAAACACCTTTATAGTGTAATCCAGTGCTTGAATTAACAACTCTTAGGCGTCGTTTGGCAGGACAGACGGAGAGGTAGATAACCTATCTAAAAGTACCAAGAATTCAGCCCAAAAAAAAACATTTTTTTTTTTTTTTTTTTTTACATTTACAATTATTATTGGGATATTTGTATTTTTATACCTTGTGTTTTAAGTTTATTTAAAATCTATACTTTCAGTTTTTATCTCATCAAATTTATATTTTTAAATTAGATTTAATGTACAAATATGTTTTATCTCGGTCAATAATTGATTTTGACCTTTAAAATGATTAAATTATTCTTAAGAAAAAAGGAAAAAAAAACACTAATATTTTCTAATATTATGATAATTAAAAATTAATAACACAAAAAAAACCATGGTATTTTACATATTTTAGAGGTCAAAATTGTGAGTTTAAAGTTTTTTTTTAGATTTTTTTTTCTTTTTTCTATGTTTTCATTTAAGGGTATTTTAGGTATTTTAAATGTTAAAATCGAGGATTGATTATGGAAAGATATACATTTTAGTATTAAATTTAATTTGAAGATATATATTTGATGAAATAAAAAAAAAAGTATAGTTTTTAAATAAATTCAAAACACAAGATATAAAAAGAGATAAATATCCCATTATTATTTTATCCTTAGTTTGTTTAGGTTTCTTCAATATCGGCAATTAAGTAATTTGATACCATAATATAATTAAGTAGATCAGTTGCATTAAATCTAGATCCTAGTTTAATTTTTGGTGTTAATTAGTGTCTAAAATCATACCACATCACTCCATAATAAATACAAAAAAAATGGTTAAAAAACAATTTAAATTTTTTTATACGTTGTATAATATGATTGGTTAAACACCAATTACAACACTAAAATGTAACAAAAAATCTGAGTTCCTACAGATCCCTCCGAACTGAGAGAATTCAGAATTGGAGTACTTCTCTCTCCCCCCTCTCATTAAAAAAAAAATTCTTTAGAAGATTTAAAATCACTTACCTCCCTTACCTAATCAATTCACTTTAATCCTTTCTAGCTAACGTTCATAAATCCAAATCATTCCACTAATTCCTCCACTTCTATCTTTCCACTTTGCCCTCTCACGGAACAGGCTCTTCACAGACTATTAGCAATAGAGTCCTTTAAGCTACCCCATCACCAAAAAAAAAAAAAAAAAAAAAAAAAAAAGGAACAAACAAACAAACAAACGTTCGTTATCAGTTGGCTGATTTAACAAAGGAGTCTGAGCTAGCTGAGACAAACTAACATGGTAAAGAAGAACGATGCTTAGAAGTCAAAATTATCAGAATTGGTTTCCCGCTTATCAACCAAAAAAAAAGAACGAGAATTTAGGATTTTCCTTTTATTCTTTCAGCTTTGATTGAGATCAATAAGCAGCAGTTCCAAGAGGTCTTGAATATATCACGCAAACACAAGTATAAACGGTCAATTTTAGGCAAACAATTCATCAAGAAGTTTGGCTTCAAACCAATCCACATTAAACTTGGAAAGTCCCAAGTACCTAGAATATCGCACCTCGTAACCTCATCGTGTGTGTATAATTCAACCTATGGGACAACTAATATTGCTCCCACATTTCTACGAAATGAAAAACTTCTGGAAAACTCAAATTCCCATTTCCATAGTTGAAAACCGTAGGGGGGAAAAAAGTACAACGTAAAGAGCACATAATAGTGCATGGCAAATGTGCAAAAATGAGAGGAATTGTGACCGATCAGAACAAGTTATACTTGTAGTTGATGTTCGATATACTTCTGTTAACTCTCTTCGTCAACAAGGATGGTCGAATCATTGCCGACCCCGACATCCATTAGAGATGCCATTTCATCATCAAGCATTATTGGCAAAGGAGAACCCTGAAAATACAATGATAAAATTACTGCCTATTGGGTAAATTCGTAGTCTTGGCATTGTCTTCCTATTTTTAAGTTCTCACAACTTCACATCGCTAAGGATGTTATCTTATGATTATATGCCTTGATAAAACCAGATAAATGTAACTATTTGTTTCTAATAAAAAGGAAGTAAAAGAGAATAAAAATGAAAAGAAAAGCATCAGACAGCAACTGATGCGTGTATATACTATATAGTCAATTTCAGAGGTTAAAAGGGGTCACTATTAGAGATGTTAAATGGGCCGGGCCGTCCATAGACGGTCCGGCCCAGCCTGTAATAGTATTGGATTCAGCACGGCCCGGTTCGCTGCTGTTACGGGCGTGTAATGGACTAGAGCTGGACCTCGGCTTCTCATCCCGCGGCCCAAGCCCGTGAAACAACCCATTCTAAATGCTACCGTTGGGCCCGCGAAGGGCCCAACAGTAAGAATCCGAAAATGGCTTAAAAATTCTCTATAAATACCCCTTAATTCCACCCTAAATCGCACACAATAATTCACTCTTAACTTCTCATCTTACTCTATCTCTTTGATTCTAAGCTTTTTTCTCGCGTTCACTCATTTTCTTGCTCTTTCATTTACAAAGTGCAAGTTCAATCAATTTTCAGAAAATTGCCGCACCAAACTTTCATGATGTTCACTGTTCTTCCTGAGCTTGGTGATGAGGTATTTTTTGAGGATGAAATGATGCCTCCCAACCCCACTGAACCAGAAAATGCTCAAGTGGATAATGCTTCAGTGCACAACGAAGAAGCTGGAGAACGCAGCAGGGGAAAAAGACCGCGAACTTCTCCGGCATGGTAGTATTTCACCGATGAGCCCCAACCAAATCCAAAACCAGGTGAAATGGAAATTCGTGCGGTATGTAAATATTGTAAAAAACACTTCTAATAAAAGGGTGGGGTTACTAGTCATCTGGATAGACATTGAAAAGTATGTCTACCGTTACACCAAGGTGGGAGTGTGGACTCCTGCCAACAAACACTATCACTCACATCACAGGAGTTACAAAATTTTACATACGATGCACGACGTGCTTGTGAGGCACTAACTAAATTTATAGCTAGTGCCGAATTGCCTCTTTCTTTTGCAAATGATGCGTCGTTCGAAGAATTCATCCAGACGGTTTTCTACCCACAATTTAAACGGGTAAGTAGAAACATAACTTGTTCTGATTGCATGAAAGTGTTTTATGCAATGAGACAATCTCA
The DNA here is from genome assembly GCF_000414095.1 of Morus notabilis. NCBI lineage: Eukaryota > Viridiplantae > Streptophyta > Magnoliopsida > Rosales > Moraceae > Morus > Morus notabilis. Next base: position 152,136 of record NW_010360641.1, on the reverse strand, counting down.
TATTGATAATTTTAAGACTTTTAATGCTATTGTCTCTTGCACTTCTGATCTATGGGATGAGTGCAATAAAATTGGATATTTATGTGTCACAGCGCACTACGTTGATGACGATTGGGTTTTACAAAAAAAAAAATAATTGGTTTTCGTTTATGTCCATATCGTCATAACGCATCATCTATTTTTAGTACAATAATGGAAATTTTTAGAATAAAAGATAAAGTTTTAACTATTACTTTTGATAATGTGTCAACAAACAAAGCTGCAATTAATATGTCTAAACGTAGTTTGAAACCAGCGTTTGGGAGAAAAAAATTTCATCAACAGTGTGTATGTCACATAATTAATTTAGTAGTTCAGGCAGAAATTGAACATATCTCATCTAATCTAACAAATATTAGATAATCATTTATATCTAGTTCTGGAGCCCGGCTCCAAGAATTCAAACAATATTGCAAGAACAGTCAGATCCGCTCAAGAAAGTTTCCAACTGACGTGAAACATAAGTGGAATTTCACATATTTAATGTTGAAAGCAGCACTCCCGTATTCGCAACTTATCACGACATACGTAAACAGTAGGAACGATCAACTTTTAATTTTCGATACTGATTGGCAGATTTGTAAGTATTTTTTTAAATTTCTCGAAGTTTTTTTACAATGCTACTGAATTACTTTATAAAATTTATTATCCTACTGCACATTTAGCTTTACATCAACTATTTAATATTTCAGAAATATTTTCTTATTATTAGAATACATAACTTTTTAGAAATATAGTTAAGTTAATGGAAAATAAATTTAAAAGTTATTGGTCATGTTGTCCTATTTTATATGCAGTGGCAACCATTTTAGATCCTAGGTGCAGAGTAGATGAGACTGAATCATTGATAACTGCTACCGCAGAAAATTTAGAAATAGATAGGCAACTAACTATTACTGACGCTAAGAAAATGTTAGAAAAGATTTTTAGTTTGTATGAAGCAAAATATAGCACAGGTAAAAAAGAACAGGAAACTTCGTCGTTAACTAGCAGTTCGGGGCCTAAAGGATCGTCGTGGAGTTTCTTGAAGAAGAAAGAGAAAACGACAGGATCGTCCTCAACACAAGCGTCTACCGAACTAGTAAAATATTTTGAAGCAAATTTTGTAATCGATGACAACAAACTAGACATCTTACAGTAGTGGAAGAACAATACCGATCGTTTTTCAACACTGTCCGTAATAGCTCGTGACATTCTGACAACTCTAGTGTCAACGGTAGCATCGGAGCAAGCTTTTAGCGTAAGCAACCGAATTCTTGACGAGAAAAGATGCAGAATGCATCCAGATATCTTGGAGTGACTAATGTGCGTTAAAGACTGAGAAGATGCCAGAAGACGAAAACAACAATACACAGATGATTCACTACAAGAATATTTTTCTAACTTAAAAATAACAGAATCTTCTGGAAGTACTTAGGTTTGTAATTTACTATTCCTAGCTACTGCACTATTTTTTCCTTCGCTAAGGTTTTGTCCTGATCTCCCCACAGGTTTTACTTGGCAAGGTTTTTAACGAGACAGTCATTTATGTGTACTTATTCCTATTATGTCAATTCAATAAAATCAATCTTTTGGAGACATATGATATATTTTTTTAATTAAATTTAAAAAAAAAAATACAAGGGCCATAGTGGTGTCAAACTTGCCGTGCCGGGCCGGCACGACACGTCCAACACCAGGCAGTTATGGGCACAGTGCAGGACGAGCTTGAGAAGAAAAACTCAGGCCTGCGGCCCTAGTCCATAAGGGCCAAGGCCGGACCTAGGCCCAGGACCTTCACGGGTCAGCCCCAACCCTTGTATTTTTTTAAAATTTAATTAAAAAATATATATCATATGTCCCCAAAAGATGTGATTTTATTAAATTGACATAATAGGAATAAGTACACATAAATGACTGTCTCGTTAAAAACCTTACCAAGTAAAACCCGTAGGGAGATCATGACAAAACCTTAATAAAGGAAAAAAGAGTGCAGTAACTAGGAATAGTAAATTACAAACCTAAGTGCTTCCAGAAGATTCTGTTATTTCTAAGTTAGAAAAATATTCTTGCATTGAATCATCTGTGTATTGTTGTTTTCGTCTTCTGACATCTTCTCAGTCTTTAACGCACATTAGCCCCTCTAAGATATCTGGATGTATTTTGCTTCTCTTCTCGTCAAGAATTCGGTTGCTTGCACTAAAAACTTGCTCTGATGCTACCGTTGACACTAGAGTTGTCAGAATGTCACGAGCTATTACGGACAGTATTGAAAAACGATCAGTCTTGCTCTTCCACCACTGTAAGATGTCTAGTTTGTCGTCATCGATTACAAAATTTGCTTCAAAATATTTTACTAGTTCGGTAGACGCTTGTGTTGATGACGATCCTGCCGTTTTCTCTTTCTTCTTCAAGAAACTCCACAACGATCCTTTAGGCCCCGACCTGCTAGTTGACGACGAAGTTCCATGTTCTTTTTTACCTGTGATGTATTTTACTTCATACAAACCAAAAATATTTTCTAACATTTTCTTAGCGTCAGTAATAGTTGCATATCTATTTCTAAATTTTCTGCGGTAACAGTCATTAATGATTCAGTCTCATCTACTCCGCACCTAGGATCTAAAATGGTTGCCAATGCATATAACATAGGACAACCTAACGAATAACTTTTAAAATGATTTTTCATTAACTTAACTATATTTCCAAAAAATTAAGTATCCTTATAATAAGAAAATGTTTTTGAAATATTAAATAGTTGATGTAAAGCTAAATGTGCAGTAGAATAATAAACTTCAGAAAGTAATTTAGTAGCATTGTAAAAAACATATAGAAATTTAAAAAAATACTCACCAATCTACCAATAAGTATCGAAAATTAAAAGTTGATCGTTCTTACTGTTTACGTATGTCGTGATAAGCTGCGAATACGAGAGCGCTGCCTTCAACATTAAATATGTGGAATTCCACCGTCAGTTGGAAACTTTCTTGGGCGCATCTGACTGTTCCTGCAATATTGTTTGAATTCTTGGAGCCGACCTCCAGAACTAGATATGAATAATAATGATTTTCTAATATTTGTTAGATTAGATGAGATATGTTCAATTCTTGCCTGAACTACTAAATTAATTATGTGACATGCACACCGTTGATGAAAAATTTTCCCCCCAAACGCTGGTTTCAAACTACGTTTAAACATGTTAATTGCAGCTGTGTTAGCTGATGCATTATCAAAAGTAATAGTTAAAACTTTATCTTCTATCCCACAAAACTCAAAATTTTTCATTATTGTACCAAAAATAGATGATGCGTTATGAGAATAGACATAAACGAAAACCAATTATTCTCTTTTGTAAAACCCAATTGTCATCAACGTAGTGCAATGTGACACATAAATATCCAGTTTTATTGCACCCCTCCCACAGATCAAAAGTGCAGGAGACAGTAGTATTAAAAGTCATAAAATTATCAACAAGAGATTGTATCATTGCATAAAACACTTTTATGCAATCAGAACGAGTTGTGTTTCTACTTACTCGTTTAAATTGTGGGCAGAAAACCGTCTGGATGAATTCTTCAAACGATGCATCATCTGCGAGGCAATTCGGCACTAGCTAGAAATTTAGTTAGTGCCTCACAAGCACGTCGTACATCGTATGTAAAATTTTGTAACTCCTGTGATGTGAGTGATAGTGTTTGTTGGCGGGAGTCCATACTCCCACCTTGGTGCAACGGTAGACATATTTTCCAATGTCTATCCAGATGACCAGTACCCCCACCATTTTTATTAGAAAAGTGTTTTTTACAATATTTACATACCGTATGAATTTCCATTTCACCTGTTTTTGGATTTGGTCGGGGCTCCTCGGTGAAATGCTGCCATGCCGGAGAAGTTCGTGGTCTTTTTCCCCTGCAGCGTTCTCCAGCTTCCTCGTTGTGCACTGAAGCATTATCCACCGGAGCATTTTCTGGTTCAGTGGGGGTGGGGTTGGGAGGCATCATTTCATCCTCAAAAAATGCCTCATCACGAAGCTCAGGAAGAGCAGTGAAATTAGAGAAGTTTGGTGCGGCAATTTTCTAGAAATTGATTTTAAACTTGAACTTTGTAAATGAAAGAGCAAGAAAATGAGTGAACACGATAAAAAAGCTTAGAATCAAAATCAAAGAGACAAGTTGAGAGATAGAATGAGAGTTAGATGAGAAATTGAGAGTGAATTGTTGTGTGAGATTTATGATAGAATTAAGGGGTATTTATAGAGGATTTTTAAGCCATTTCCGGATTCTTACCGTTGGGCCTAACGGGCGGCCCGTGACGGGCCTAACAGGAGGCCCGTCACGTGCCAAACGGGAGGCCCGTCACGGGCCTGTTTCACGAGCTTGGGCCGTGCCGCAGGCCTCCACGGGCTAGGGCCGGGCTTGGGCCGCGGGCTGAAAAGCCGAGGCCCAGCCCTAGCCCATTACACGTGCCGGGCCGGCACGGCCCGTGACAGTAGCGAACCGGGCCGTGCCGAATCCGGCACTATTATGGGTTGGGCCAGGCCGTCCATGGACGGCCTGGCCTATTTGACATCTCTACAAGGGCCGGGGCCGGCCCGTGAAGGGCTTGGGCCCAGGCCCGGCCCTGGCCCTTATGGACTAGGGCCGCGGGCCTGAGTTTTTCTTCTCAAGCCCGGCCCAGGCACGGCCCTGCACTATGCAGGGCCGTGTCAGGCCCGGCCCAGGCCCGTAACAGGCCTAGTGTTGGACGTGCCGTGCCGGCCCGGCACGTCACGTTTGACACCACTAGTCACTATATAATGTCTAGTGTGCTACTCTTAATTATCAGGTAATATAGAAATGATCAATGGGAAAAAATTGCGTGAGTGAACACAAACCTCTTCTTGTAGAAACAATTTCAGCTTAATGGACTTCAACTTGAAAAAGCTTTCACAAAGGATTTTTAGCTTGCCAACACAAAAAAAAAAAAAAAAAAAAAAAAAAAAAAGAAAGAAAGAGAAATGTAAGTCATGAAAACAACCAAAGCCATGCCGAAGTTTGATCCCGGGCAGCCTCCTGAAAAAAGTTAACAGAAGCAGACTAAAACAAGATTGAGGATAGACCGTTGTGGTGGCCGGGAGCTTCTTTGTCAATGGGCTTCTCTCTCCAATGGATGCTCCAACACATTTTAGAGTGATAGCTGCATAAGTTACGTCACTGTTTTAATATTTGATATGCATTTATAAGACTGAAAGAAACCGATATCAAAATCTGAAGTTCATACACAGAAGTCCTGATGCCATTTTCTGAGGCCCAGCTACCCCAGTTGAAGGCTTTTCATCGTCAATTCCATGAATTTTTTTAAGCTCAGCAAACCTGCATCGAAGTTAGGTCCAAGTAAGGGATCACAACATAATTCATTGATTTTTTTTTTTTTTTGTTCATTGATTAAAAACTCATCAATTTTACCTAGGGTGTAGCTGCCGGATATCTTCTAGATTGCCTTGCAACTTTGACATAACTAGACGGACATACCTTCAAGAAAAAATAATTCACGAGGCAAAAGGTACGTGGTCTCACCCAATCAATAATTGTATAATACAGATACAACTGAGAACATGTTTTACAGGTAATTCTCAGCGGCAGAAAATATTGAAATATGAGTTTGTTAATGCCTTGCAATCATGTATTAGTGCACATATCAGAGAAATGAGAAACTTTAAGCAAGTAATAACCAATAACACATTTGGTTAATAAAAAAATGGTTCATAGCAAAAGAGTTCGGATGAAAGATTAAGTTGGAAGAGAAAACACACCGAATCTCCGACTCTTTTCTTTCTCGGATGCTAACCTGTAAAGAACATAAACTGTCTCCATCAGAGTTTTCATATTGTTGTACAGGGCGGTCATGGAAAACACATGAAACTAGGTTTACCTCACTACCGTTCAGAATTTCAACTTTTTCCAAGCGTGCAATCAAAACAAACCTCGGAATGTTTAAAATTGGATTGTCCGACAGCCGTATATCCTTCAATTCACAAATGGACAATAAGTGGTATGTTTAAAATTTGATGAAGCAAGAAATATCTAAAAATACAGTAAGCCATAACGAATTTGGTTTTTGCTCGTCATGTACCCTTTGCAAACAATCTTAAGCAGGCAAGTGGTTTTGCAAAATAGAATGTTTCAAACTGTAAACTCACGTGTCGTTATTTCTAACTTCGCTAAGCATTTTGCCTTACATTGGAGCTCCTTAGCAAAAAGACTATTCACATTAACTTACTTGATATATTTAGTTCGAACCAGAGATAATCAGAGAACACACACACAGAGTAAAGCATCACTACTAAGAATTCCGGGAACAAACCTAATAAACATATGAAATTAAGCAGAGCTAATCCACAAACTAAAATCTAATGGATCGGCCTTTAATAGACTACTCGCAAAGTTCAAACTTCTTGCAATTTATTTTGTCAAAGAAATAAATAGAGGAAACAATTATATTTACAAATAGGTTCATCCAATAAATAACATAACTGGATATATACCCTATAATTTATGACAAAATACCTCTTGTTTTGTGACCAACTTGGTTCACAAGTTTAAGAGGAAGAGAAGGCAGAATCCCAGTATTACTGAATGACTAAGTTCATAAGAAAAGGGTATAAAATTCAGTATCTGGGTTTTGAAATATGAATAGATATGACCTACTAATAGCATATAATATTGATTACTAGTACCCATATCCTCATGCGGAATTTTCAAGGAGTAATTGCTACATGTTAAATGCATCCCTCTGAAACGCAATAGATTTAAATAATAGAACAGAGGCACACATTACAAATTCTTACCACTAGCTTCGGAAATGAGTTTAGTGCGTCAATAGAAGCCGGATCCTGAAGATTGTTGCTTCCTAGAATATTTGACAAGCAATGCATTGTGGTCACCAACACAAATAACAAACAAAAGATACCAAGTTCTAATAAAACAGTTCAGAAAATTTACCGAGTAGAAGGCAGCGCATATTCTGGAATGGCTCGTCACTTTTCTCATGCAATTCAGAAGCAATTGAAAGTTCACCAATCATATCATTATCAGGGTAAAAGATGCGGTTCAAAATGTTCTTGTTTAGATGAAGCTGCTCCAAGCTGAATGCAAGAGCCACGTTGTAAAAGATGTCAAGAAAACTTGGCAACTGCAGAAGTATCAGAAGATGATATAGCCGTACAAAACTTAAAGGGCATTCTATAGGATTTTTAATTCTTTTGGTTTTACATAAAAATACATTGAAAGCATTCTATACACTTGTTTATCTGTAACATTTGAACCAGACACATCTAAACCACATTTCCAATGCATTTTTAATGGGAAGTACTAAGTGTACATGAAGAGATACTTGTTTTTAACCTTCTCAGCTGTGAAAGTTTCAGTATTTCTATCCAATCAGCTATACAATTGTCTTCCAAATTCAGAAGCCGTAGAGAATCAAACCCATGAACTGTAAGGAATGACGGAGGCTGGAAGACGAAAGAGAACAATGAAGCTATGCAATCAAATTCAGGGTGATTTAGAATTTAAGTGGAATTATACACAAACGAATAGCAAGTACATCGGTATATCTCATGCACATACATCTATTGTGCTTATGTTATTTCCCATAAGATGTAGCTCTTCAATTGCTGGCAGTGAATATTTAAGTACTTCAACCTACCACGTCAAGAACCAGACTTTAGCAAGTTCAAACTGCAAAAAGAGGGGAAAAAAGAACGAAAGAAGGAAGCAACTAAGTAATGAAACAAGATGACAAAGAAAAAAGGATCATATTGAAATAGAGAATACAATTAGTGAGTAACCTTGTAATTTGGCAAAGTGCAAGAATGGAACTTCATTGAAAGTTTAAAAGATTGTTATATACAATGTAAGCTTATCTGGCTTTCAGTAGAGCCAGAGGTGTTCTATTCTTATTCTGGCCCAGCACTAGTTGCTTGGCTCTCTCTCTACCACGTCAATAACCAGACTTTATCAAGTTCAAACTAGAAAGAGAGAGGGGAAAAAAGAACGAAAGAAGGAATCAACTAAGTAATGAAGCAAGATGACAAAGAGAAAAGGATCATATTGAAATAGAGAATACAATTAGTGAGTAACCTTGTAATTTGGCAAAGTTCAAGAAAGGAACTTTACAGAATGTTTAAGAGCTCATTTGATTCACGCTTTCAAGTCAATGATTTGGGTTTAAACCACGTGGGTTGAAAAAGTTGGGTTTAAATTAGTGGTTTTAAAATGTGTTTGGATGTGTTTTTTCTTTTGGGTTTATACCTGAAACATGGTTTTGGACTTATGCTTGGATGTGTATTGAAAACATGGGTTTGAACCCAAAACTGATGTTTGACCGAAAAGAATCATTTGTTTGGGCTCTGCATTTTCTATTATTTAGCACTATTATTTTTACTTTTTTGTTTCTTCTCTTGACCTACATAGAAGAAATGACCCTTTTTTTTTGTTTTTTTGTTGAGTTGTCACTTTCTTAAGCCTACTAAAACTAAAGCCCCCGACCATCTGGACTGACCTTAGAAGCCTCAAATTTTCTCTTCTCCTAAGAGGCGCCTCTTGCCCGCAAAAAACCCTAGAAGGCACTCTCCGGAATTCGCCAAAGTTGTTCAGTAATCAGGCCTCTCCGAAAAGCCCTCCACCTGGCTTCACCAAGGAGGACGCCGTCTAGGGTTTTTGGCGAAGTAGCTGATTTCAGGAGAGGAGAGGTTGGGAGTTAGGGTTGGTGGAGGAGTAATTTGGGCGCAACTGATTTTAGAAAAGGAGTAAATTTAGGGGTTAGGGGGTTAGGGTTGGACTGCTTGGGTTCTTATTTGGGTTTATACGGGAATCAATTCCCTGAGCTCACATAGTGAATTTTGTTACAATTAGGGAATCAATTCCCTGGTCTCAACTGTCCCATCCGGTTACAAACTCAAAACCGAGTCATGGGCTTCCAAACCTGTGTTTGGATTAGACCCCTAGACTGCGTCCTACTCGATGAAGCCATTTGGAGGGCTTTCCGAAGAGGCCTGATTACATCAGCTTTGAGTTCAAACCCATGTTTAAAATACACATCCAAAACATAAGTCCAAAACCAATGTTTCAAGCTTAAACCCAAACGAAAAAACACATCCAAACACATTTTCAAATCACTGATTTAAACCCAACTTTTTCAACCCGCATGGTTTAAATCCAAATCATTGACTTGAACACGTAACCAAACGAGCCCTTATTTACTAGTTCAACCATAGTTGACCAGAGTAATATGGTCCTTCAGTAGCTAAGTTGTCGAGGAGAAGGAAGCGTATTGTTACTTCAGCAGTTATACTTGATGTATAGTCCATATTCCTGTGGCTAAAATTCTCAAATTCTAGGTATCAAGCTCTAGTTCCATATTTTTTTTTTTCACCCATTCTTCTACTTCCTCCTACATCTTAAATCATCAACTCCACGAATTATTGTTTATCAAGAGTTTTCATACAATTTGATAACATCTTGTATCACTAACAAAAAAGAGGTAGAAAGTGAAAGGTAGATTCAAGGAGAAAGAAAACCTTTGCCCAATTTACACCAGTATAGTTCAAAACCAAAATACGGATGCTTTTTAGTTGGGGCAGCCCGAAAATATCTTGTGCCAATAAATTGTAAGATATATTAAGTGCTGCAAGATTCGGTAACTCTTTACAGATTGTGCCAACATCCTGCAAGAAAAGATCAATTCAGACATACATAAAGGTTGTGAAGCCCCATCATAGATTAAAAATTACATGAAGACATTCGGTTTATAAAACTTGTGGACCAATCCAAACACTTAAGTAGAATAGAACAAAGAAAATACATGAACTCCATTACCAAATCAGTGATGCTAATGAAATCTGCCAAATTGTTGCACTATGGAAAACAAATATATAGAATAAACGAGACCAACTCAAATGCCAAGAAAAGACCACCATTTCTTTTAGGATATCCTGAAAAAGAAAAGCTTTTAAAGACCAAATTGCAGAAAATAAGAAGGAAAATTTCTAAAGATGCCCTCTAGTTTTTTCTTTTCTTTTCTCTTTTTCCTCATGAACACACATCCAATTCTCCGAATATCTAGAACACATGCAGTTTTGTTTACTGATAAACTGCTTTCTAATTATGCAAAGAAACCAGATTTTATGCCCATTTTTGCTGAAACATACCTTCCAGTCTGATAGCAGATTTCCAGTCAAATCAAGCTCCTTTAAATCTGCAGAAAGAGCATTAAAAAGTTATACAACTGCATCGAGCACATGTGCAGAGAAATCACTAAAACATACACATAAAAGTATTTAAATATCTACAGAAATCATCATAGGATTGCCAAAAGTCTTCTCGTTACTACACAAGAAGGTCTCAAAAGTTGGGTTTCAAATCTAACTAAGGATAGGTCATAGGATGAGATTCAAGTGAAGAAAAAATACCTACTATTATGCAAGAGTCATCAAACAAAACTAAATTTATGGCAATGGGGCATTGCTCCCAATTGCATTTTATACTATTCTAAAAGATCTATTATGCATTTAGGATCCAAGCTAAACCTACGATAAAACATTGACTAGCAGCAAGTTGCAATACTTTTATGAAGGAGACTTTCTCAATGAGAAACAAAGGTAAGTCTTTCTGACCTCGAGAAGAGACATTTAGAGAATTAGGGTCAAAAAGACATAGTTTTACTTTTACACTCAGTTCTGATAATTAGTAACGCCTAGTCTGCCAGTAACGCCGCAAACACTTTCATTCATTTCAATTGCTTTTGCTATGTGATTTGAAACAAGCTTTGCCCTTATGAACAGTGAGTGAAAAATTCCTTATCATGTCCCCCCTTATTGTTGAATTAATCAAGCGTTGACCAGTTTCAAGCCTCCGATACAAAAACAAATCCATCTAAGCAAAGAACAAAGCCCAATCCCAACTTACTTGGCAGGACAGTGCCAATATCACAAGGGGATGATCCAGGAGAGCTAACACCCAAGAAAGAAAGTGATGCACCCGTCAACTCCTCAAATCGACTTAGTTTATCCTGAATCTTATCTTTACCCACTAGCTCAACAGATACCCGTTTGTTGCTCGCCGAAAGAACGTACATTTCATCTGCAACACCACAAGTAGTAAAGTAGCACAAACTTAAACCAAAATTTGTTTTGAGTTTTAGCTAATTCTCAATAAAAATCATACCTTCAATATCCTATAGATCAAAGTAATAGAAGCTTATGCTACATTCACATCTAGGCCTTGCTTTGGTAACACTTCCATAATTCCTTTGTTTCTTCTTTGTCTTTTAAGCAATTAAAGGTGAAAATTTTCCATGAAATTAGTTAAGAAAAAAATAACTAAAAAAATTGAAATGTGAAAGTGTTATAACTGAACTTGGACATAAAACGAAACAAATAAGTTGTATATTCTGCACTATTTTCAACAGATTTCTCGGCAACCAAACAGAAAACATAATAGATAGAATTAACTACCTTCTTCTTCTTTAGTGGTATCGCCTTGGTATCTGAGGCGGAGAGCTTCGAGAAGAGAAATGCCGGAGCTGAGATTGTGGGCGCGAACGAAGGAACTGGATCGCTCGGACTTGGCGTGGAAGTATCGGACGCCATTGATGGAGCCGTCGTGCTTGCCATCACCGTTGTCCCAGTCGACTCCGATCCAGACGCCGGAGTAGCCCTGCACGGGCCCCACGTAGGCCACCGTTCCGATTCGCCGGGGGTCTCCGGCTGAGTGGACTCGTTGGCCAAGTTTGAACTCGCTCTCTGCCATCTTTTTTTTCCTTCTACAATAGAGAGATTCTTTGACAGTATCTAATATATAATTATATATTACCAATTTCTCGTTTTTTTTTTTCCTTTTTCTTTTTCTAGGGATCGTTTACTCGAAATGCCTAAATACTATTTTGACCCCCTTCTTTTTCTTCAAATGGACCCTTCTTTTTTAAATTTATAAGAGCCGGTTTAATTTATGTGTTTAAATTAGATAACATTTGGTTTATAGATTTAGAATTATAATTTAGAATTATACTCATTTTATGTGTATTTTTTATGAGAAAAATATTATAACGAACCACGAATCATAATTCGAATCATGACCCGAATCCTCCTTCCAAACGTCTCATTAATGATTTTTTATTTTAAATTTTTATAGAAAAAAATATTATAATAAAATTAAAATAATGAGTTTAAACACTCTAAGACCTTGTTCACTTCGCAGATTTGAGTTTTCAATTTGAATTGAGATGTGACATTTTTTTAGAGTTTTTCACTGTAACAGAAAAAGTTAGATATAATATTTTTTTAGAGTTTTTCACTATAACAGAAAAGGTTAGATATGATATTTTTTAAGAGTTTTTTACTGTAAAAATCTAAAATTAAAAACTTAAATTGATGAAATGAACGAGATCTAAAACACCCTTCCTGTTTACAAGACAGTATCAAAAATACTCTGAAGCAATTAAAATTTTTAAATATAATTAAAAATATTATCATATCCTACATCCTACCTCCTACACTACGGGCCTGTTCATTTCGCTGATTTGAGTTTATAATTCGAGTTGACATGTGATTTTGTGTGAGAGCTTTTTACTGTAGCAAAAAAGTTAGATGTGACTGTTTCTGATAGCTTTTTATTGTAGCAAAACACAAATTCTAAACTCGAATCGGCGAAATGAACGGGGCCTACATATAACTAAAGGCAAATGCTTTTTTAGGGCGGATGAAACGTTTTGTCCGTTTGCTCTTTTTTTTCTCTATGGTGAAAGAGAGGGAGAGCTTGCCTAGAAAAGAGAGAAAGAGAGAGAGGATGGTAGGTCCCGTCTGAGAAAAAGGGAGAAAGAGAGAAAGGGAGGGGCGTTGGGGCCCACGTGCAAGGGGGTTAGAGATGCAAGAACGGGCCGGGCCGGCTCAGCCCGTCCCGTTCTTCTTAGGCCCACGTGGGCCGGGCCGGGCCGGCCCACCAATTATGTGGGCTGGGCCAGGCCGGCCCATATACGAATTACCTCAGCCCGGCCCAGCCCACGTGCCAACTTTACATGGGCCAGGCCAGGTCGTGTCGTGGCCCAGGTCAGGCCGTGCCGTGGGCCTTGAATAGGCCGGCCCATATTAGCCCATCATGGGTTTAGATGGGCTGGCCCATTCAAGGCCTATCTTGGCCCATCATGGGTTTAGATGGGCCAGCCCATCTATGCATGTAATTTTTAATTTTTTTTATTTTTAAACAAGTTAACAAAAATAAATGTTTGAATAGTCAATGGGAATATGAAAAGATATATTTTATTTACGATTGCCTCATTAAAAATCTTGCCAAGGAAAACCCAGTGGGATAAAACCTTAGTAAGAAAAAAAGAGTACAATCAGAATAATTATACATAAGATGTTTACAAAATTACCAAAACAAAGAAAAAAACATAAAAAACATAAAAAACATAAAAAAAAATAGATATTGTTCGTAATTACAATGTATTACACCCAGTGGGAGTATCAGAAATGTCTAAATTTTCAAAATTATCAACCCAATCATCTTGAACTTGTTGGCTTCTTCTGCGAGCGTCCTCCCAATCTTTGACGCACATTACTGCCTCCAGAATATCGTCACTCAAGCGTGCACACCGTTCATCAAGTACTCTACCACTGCAACTAAATACTTGTTCACTTGCAACTGTGGACACTGGTATGGTTAGTATATCACGCGCCATTCTAGAGAGCACGGGAAAAGTTCTTAACTGTGATCTCCAAAATGACAAAATATCAAACTCATTGAAATCATGACCACCACTTTGCTCATTGAAAATGAATGCCGCAAAATTTGTTTCCAGATAGTTTTCCAATTCACTACGTGCTGAAGATGTGGATGACACACCGAAACCAAATCTGGTGTAGCTAATCATACTTTCCCTTGAAGAACCATGTGGTAAAGATGTAGTACTCACTAAAGGTGTAGAGGACATTGTTTGGCCTCCTCCATATTTTTCATTATATGCGGTAAATAAAGTGTTAACTTTTACTTGCACATTTTGAATGGTTATGATGTCAGAATGCACCTTCAGTTTTTCTCCTATACCCTTAAGCAAATATTCAACACCAGCTAACTTAACTCTTAGATCCAATACAGCGGCTACACAGTACAAAAATGGAACACGCTCTGAATATTTTTTGAATTTTTGTTCCATGAACTCAACAGATTCCCTAAACATGTCAAAATCTCTATGCATATCGAAGGTTACAGCAATGTCGTACAATTTATGTAATGCATGAGGAGAGGTGGGATAGTACACACCTGAAAGTTGGAAAGTGGCTTCATAAAAAACCTTCAAGAAATTACAGAAGCATGAAGCAATTTGCCAATCAATTTCTTGAAGCGGTTCAGTTGGATTCTTCAAGTTGTGATACGCGGTTATGACCTCTTTGTATGGTAGGCATGCGTTCAACATCAAATATGTTGAATTCCATCGGTGTCCCACGTCAGTAGGAAGTTTTATGGGTTTCATGCTTGCTCTCTTGCAAAGTTTAGCAAATTCTTCAATTCAAGAGCCAGAACTTACTATGTAACCCAAGGCCATTCGAATATTTTCCAAATAACCTTGAAAAAATTTCATGCCATCTTGAATGCACAAGTTAATAATATGACAAGTACATCTTTGGTGAAAAAGTGTTCCACCATGTTGTGGTTTCAAAGTTGTCTTGAAAAGGTTTATCGTAGCAGTATTAGTAGATGCATTGTCAAATGTGATGCTCAAAACCTTTTCTTTAATGCCATAAAAATCAAAAACTTCTATGATGACATCATGAATGGCCTTGGCATAATGTGGATAAGGCATTGATCGAAAAGCAATTAACCTTTTTTGAAATGATCAATCTTTATCCACATAATGTACCGTTACACATATATAACTAGTTTTGGTGCGACCTTCCCACAAATCAGATGTGCATGCAACATATGCAGTGAATGAACTAAATTCATTAACTAAATTTTCCCTCATTGAATGAAATACTTTCATAGTGTCAGCTCTTGTGGCAGTTCTTGAAACACGCCTATATTGTGGATTATAAGCATTTTGAATGTACTCCTCAAAGGCCGGATCATCAGCAAGACTAATTGGTTGTTGAGCAATAGCCAAATATCTAGCGTGCCATTCTCTAGCTCTTTGTTGGTCATATGACCAATTGATAACACTACCATAAGAGCTAAATTGAAGTGTTTGTTGACGACAATCAACACCACCTACACCATGCTTAGCTTCGCACTTTTTGCGATGCCTCTCTAAGTGACCAGTACCAAAAGAGGATTTACCTGTGTAGTCTTGTTTGCATACTTTGCAAATTGCATGTTCTTCTATTACACCATTCTCATTTTTACGCATTACCAAATCAAAATAACTCTAAACTGGTGAAGTTCGTTGCATTTTTCTTTTACCTTTACGAGTCACATCAGAGGAGCCACCAACTTGAGATAATGAGTCAACTCCAATTTCTTCAAGTGGATCATTAAATTGTTCTTCTTCATTGATCACCAAATTTGAAACATTGGTGTTCCTTCCATGTGATGATGTCATTACTTCAATAAAAAAAATAACAATAAATTAACATAACACTATTAATAAAAATTAAATAAGATAATTACACAATAAAATTAACTTATAACAATATAAAATTAATGAACAACAAATGAAATAAATTATACTTGTAAGTTTTTTTTTCCTTTCGGAAGAACTGTCAACTAATAAAAAGCTAAAATTAAGATGGAAGCACGTCTGCAACATCCACAACGTTTCCACGGTTATATATAGGCAAAAACTAAGATGGAAGCACATCCCTAACGTTTATTGCAATTTGCACGTCCTATCACTTCATGAAGTGCCATATCAGTCTCTCTTTCCC
>NW_010360641.1:130716-136087 GCF_000414095.1 Morus notabilis | reverse complement strand
TCAGCAAGTCTCTCTCTCTTTCTCACACAAAAATATTATTATTATATATATATATTAAACGTAATTCGTGCTGCTGCCTATCACTTCACAAAAATATTATATATATATATATATTAAACGTAATTCATTGTGCTGCCGCCTATCACTTTACAAAAATATTATTATTATTATTATTATTATTATTATATAGGCAAGGTTGTTAGGCACTTGGATAAACGTAATTCATTTGACGTGCTGTCGCCTATCACTCTACTATCAGAGTATCAGTACTTCCAAAATTTCGTTCCCACACCACGGACGCAACATTATTTTCCAAACAATAATTTTTTCTCTTTTCCAGACAACTTCCTCTTTCTTTCTCCCACAAAATAATTATATATATATATATATTAGATGTATAGTATTTTGATGTGATAATACATGACTTACAGTATCAATTTTACCTCTTAGAAACAAAACACGTCTATCAATAATTTTGCTCGGCCGGCCTATAGTGGGCCTAAACGGGCCCATCTGGGCCGGCCCATTGTGGGCTTAGACGGGCCTGTTTAGGCCGAGCCATTATGGGCCTAGACGGGCCGGCCCAAGCCCGGCCTAACCCATGATTTTTCACGGGCCGGCCCATAGGCCGATATAGGTTAGCCCAGCCCAGCCCACCAATATTTATGGGCTGGGCTGTGCCTTAAACAGTGTCGGGTCATGTTGGCCCGGCCCGTCACTATATCAGGATGGGCCCGGGCCGGCCCACGGGTCCCGGCCCATTGTTGCATCTCTAAAGGGGGTTCGCTAATCAAGGGAGAAGAGAGAGGGAGAGAGCGCTTGTCCGGGAAAGAGAGAAAAGAGAGAGGAATGGTAGGTCCCACCTGAGAAAAGATAGAGAAAGATAGAGGAGGCGTAGGTTCCACGTGTTAGAGAAGAGAAGGGTGTTATGTACAAATATTTATTTTGTATTACTTTTTTATTGTTGTTGTTTATTGCGTTCGTTTATTTATTTATTTTAAAGTGATTTGTGGTCTAATTTTATCAGTTTATATTAAATTTTTGACACCAATGTAATAAAAATATTATAAATAATTTTAAAAAATTAAAGTCAATTAAAATTATACTAAAAATAAAATAAAATCACACTTTTTTAAATAAAAAATAAATTAAACAAAATTAAATAGAATTAATTTAAAACGCAACGATGAGCATAGCATTTACTAAAAAAAATAAAAAATAAATAAATTGTTTCTAAAATGAAAGTAAAATATATTGAGAACTTGTTAAAAAATTATTTATAAATTATTTAATCTTTTTTGTTTATAATTTTTTTATAAATAAATCATTTATAAAACTCATTAAATTGTTTATAATTTTTTTCCTTTATATTTTGCTTCAGATCATTTCTCATTTTTGTCTTTTTCTATTGATGTCATTTTTTCCTTTCTTTCTTTTGTTAAAAAAAACAATGGGTCTGTTTGTTTTTATTTTCGTTTTCATTTTTCACGTTTTTTGAAGCTAAAAAATGAAAACACAATCTAAAAACGCGTTTGGCGCAAAACTTTTCAAAAAACAAAAACAAAAACATTTTTTGTCTTTTTGTGAAAAACTGAAAACGAAAAAAAGACGTTTTCATTTTCACGTTTTCGTTTTCTGAAAACGGATTTCAGTTTTTTTTTTCTTCTCTCTCTTCTCCAGCCGAAGAAGACGCAGGACATCCGGCGAAAGCCCACCGTCACTCCTCTCCGACTGGCCCACCACCATCTTCTCCGACTGCCCGCCACCGTCTTCTCCGACTGCCCGCCACAACTATTTTCATTCCACAGTAGACAACATATTTCTCATGTTGTCCCCAACAGTACCCTAGTGGATTAGTAAATCCTACAACATCTTCAACACCAAGTCACCAATATATATTTTTTTTTTCACTTCATTCACGTTCATTTAATATATTAAATAATAATATTTATTTAATATATTTAATATTATTATTTATTCAATATATTATTAATTTAAATATTATTACATGTTTTCAAAAATTAAACCACCAAATGCAGTTTCAGTTTTTTTTTTTAAACTGAAATCAATCTTTGAATAAAACTACCAAACGCATTTCAGAAATAATTCCAAAATGAAAACGTTTTCATTTCTATTTTCATACAGAAAATAAAATCATTTTAGAACCAATTCCAAACGCACCCAATGCTTCATATGTGAGAAGTGCACGCTAAAGACTAGTTAAACTAAAATATTAGATTAAATCAATCTTAAACAATTAAAAACTTTTTACTATATTTTAAGTATTTATTTCATTTAAATATTTACTTGTAAATTTTAAAACCTTTTCATTTAATTATTAAGTTATGTTTAAAATAATATTTAATATGAATTGGGAAGGATGATCTTAATATTTTTAAAAATTTAATATAAATACAAGGTAATATTTTTTAGCATGTTTTATAAACACATAAGGTATTTCGAGCATTTATGTAATAAAAGAGAAAATGTCGTATTTAGACAAAATATAAAAGATATTTTGAGTACTTTCCCTTTTGAATGAAAAGATTTTATCCCCATTTGGTTCACTGATTTGAATTTTGTTGATTTAAACTTTTTTATTTGCACACGAAAATTTAAACTGTGTGGTTTAAATTATAGTTTGAATTGACATTTTGGTGTATAGTTAAGATTTTAATGTGAACAGGAAATAAAATTCAAATTTGTGTTTGGTAGGTGTGAAAAGCAAAGAGAATGGGCACCTTTTTATTTTTAAAAAATAGTTTAAACGATTAACTTTGAGGAGGAGTTAAACTCTAGGCCCCCGTTTGGATCGCTGGTTTGAATTTTGTTGGTTTGAACTTTTTGATTTAAATAGAAAAACTCAAACTGTGTGATTTAAATTGTAGTTTGAATTGACGTTTGGATGTGTAGTTAAAATTTTATAATTTGAATAGAGAATAAAATTTGAATTTGTATTTGGTAAATGTGAAAAGCATAGAAAGTGGGCACTTTTTACTGTTCAAAAATAGTTTGAACGGTTGAACTTGAGGGATGAGCTAAATTCTAAGTTGGGGCATTTAACTTAGTTCAAACGGTGAATATAATTTAAACTGTATGCTTACCAAATGCTAGTTCAAAATGTGATAACTGTTCAAACTGAGTTGATGTAACGACTTGAGTTTTTAGACCACTACTTAACTAACTTAAACATGTTTTATCTTACATTAAAATATTTTCTTGACTATGATCAAGCTCTTGGTTATCAAAATTTTAGGTTTTTTTTATTCTCTTTTTGCATAAAATTTCTTTCATCATAAACCTTAAATGTTTCCACTCATGATGTGGGTAAATAGACTTGAACATCAAAGCTAATTGAGGAAAACAATTTTTTTCTTTTAGAGGATTAAATTGAAACATGCTTTACTTCCTTGTATAAAAGCGTAACTGAACAAACTACGTATTAGAAACTATTTATTCATTTAAGTGACTATAACTTTAAAAGTGAATTATATATATATATATGACTATCTAGTATATTAACATGCTACAAATAAATAATAATTTAAAATTACACTCATAGACTTTTTAGGAGAAAACACCATAAGTATAAAACTTGAGGTCACTCGCTCAATAAATTAAGTTCTAATAAAAGAAACTCAAACTTGTTAAAATATATACGTATCTTTTTTATAAGATATTTACTATTTGAATAAATGATTTAACTTAAAACTTTGAAATAGACTTATTATCTTAGTGCGGAAATTATATACTTGGTGGTATCCAATACCCTTGCCTCCATCTCCTTACTTCGGCTAGCCAACCCATCAATAGTATTTGAGCTGCGGGTAATTACCTAATTTACCTATAACATGAACAACTTAATGAGCTAAAGCTCAATAAGTACAAATATCCTCACAAAACATTTGCATAGATAAACATCATATAATACACATGACCTTTTTATGCTCAATTATGGAAATGTATTTTATTACTTTGGGGCCCTGTACTCGTACCCTTTGCGCGCGACCAATAGGGAGTGAGGGAGCGACCCAAACATTTCATCCAACTACACCCAAGGTCATAAATTATCCTTATTAAACCTCCCATCCCCATGAGCCAGAGGAAAACCTCTCATCCTGTAACACCCTGAAGAATTAATTGAGATTAATTAAGGTAATTGAGATTATTAGTGTGTCTAATCTGATTTAATTTATTGAGTTTAAATAATTCCAAGGTATTTAAATTATTCAGTCATTTATTTAATCCAGAAGTGTGTATGGGCGCATTTCTGGACTGTTATACTTTACACATGTCATTTTCTTTTTTTTTTCTTTTCTTTTCTTTCCTTTTCTTTTTTTTCTTTTTCCTTTCTTTTCTTTCCTTTTCTTTTTCTTTCCCGTGCGTTTCTCTCTCTCTCTCTCTCTCTCACACTTCCATGCTCTCTCTCCCATTTGTGTCTCAAATCAAAACCGGATTCTTGATTTCAAAGAGTTTTCAACGTCAAGAGAAGGATTCGATGTAAGATTCTTGAAAGAACCTCTCTTGAATCTATGTTTTTCGGATTTCAAAACTTATTTTTGGTTCAAAACGGATTTTGATGGATTTTGAGTAAAACTAGGGTAGAAATTGGAGATCTTGGGTTCTTTAGACTTGTTTTAGTACCTAAAACCCGGATCTAGTGGTTGTCCCTTGAGATTTTGTGAATTGGGACTGGATTTACAGGTTTTTGAACTGATTTCCGCGAGTTTTCGTGAACTGGCGTTCTCCGCCGGTCGACCACATCGGTCGACCGGATCTTGCTATGGCCACCGGCCGACCGGTCCGGTCGACCGGATGCACACCACCGGCCGACCGGTGGTGATGCACTTCTCTGTCACCGGTCGACCGGTGTACACGGGGTTTTACCCTGTTTGGCCTGAAATTGTTGTTTTGACCCCTGTTTTTGGGGAAAACCCAAATTAGCTTCATTTGGGGACTTGGGATAAAAGGATTAGCATCTTTAATCCTTGTTTGAGATTGAAAACCCTTGGAATTGATTATTGAAACATGAAATCTGATTAGGGCACACTAATAGGAAATCTTGGTATATGATTGAGATTGGATTACTTTAGGACTGAGAATTAATCCTAAAGTGTCGTTTTGTATCAGTGCTCGTTGTGGATTCAGACTGAAGGGGCTTGAGGAAGCGGAAGCTGGAAAAGGGCAACGCAAGTCCCAGGTTTGATTGTGTGAGGTAGGATTTTTATCCCTTTTCCTTGTGAGCCTGTTTTCGAAAAGGATTTTGGCCTTGAAAATGTTTTAAAGAAAGGGATTGATTTGTGAAAGAAAATGCTTTGAAAACCATGGCTTGTTTAGTCATGGAACCTCATGGCTTGTCCAGTCATGGGGC
>NW_010360641.1:125543-125669 GCF_000414095.1 Morus notabilis | reverse complement strand
AGGACTGAAGTAGTGAGTGAGTATGATCTTCAGTTCTACGAAGATTATAACTAGGCTATGGTGTATAATCTGGTCTCTACACCGGACATTGTGCAACGGGTTAAGCAGAATCAATGGCAGGATCCC
>NW_010360641.1:123827-125337 GCF_000414095.1 Morus notabilis | reverse complement strand
GTACAAAGATGTACCAGGACCTGAAAAGACAGTACTGGTGGAGAGGCATGAAAAGAGACGTCCGTGAGTATGTCTCGGAATGTGTGACTTGCCTCCGGATTAAAGCTGAGCACCAGAAGCCAGCGGGAGAGTTGCAACCTCTTCCTGTCCCTGGATGGAAATGGGAGCACATCACCATGGATTTTCTGATGGGGCTACCGAGAACCGAGCTGAAGCACAATGCCATCTGGGTGGAAGATTCTGTCAGAATTGTACCTGGAGCACATCGTGAGGCTACACGGAGTGCCATTGTCTATCACGTCAGATCGTGATACGCGTTTTAATGCAAGGTATTGGAGGAGTTTCCAGGAAGCCATGGGAACAGATTTGAATTTTAGCACTGCATTTCATCCTCAGACAGATGGACAATCTGAAAGATTCATTCAGATTCTGGAGGATATGCTTCGTGCTTGTATTCTGGAATTCGGTGGGAACTGGAAGAAATATCCGCATCTTGCTGAGTTTGCGTACAACAACAGCTATCAGGCCAGCATTGGAATGGCACCGTTTGAAGCTCTGTATGGTCGTCCTTGTAGGTCACCTGTGTGTTGGTTGGAACCAGAGGATCGACTGAGCACTAGGCCGGAAATCATTCAAGAGAATAATGAGAAGATAGCTGTGATTCGGGAACGACTGTTGACAGCTCAAAGTCGTCAGAAAAGTTATGCTGACAGGAGGCGTAGGCCTTTGGAATTCCAAGAGGGCGACCTGGTCCTGTTGAAGGTTTCTCCACGTAAGGGAGTTGTTCGGTTCGGTGTGAAAGGAAAACTCGCACTAAGGTATGTGGGACCATTCCCGATCGTGCAACGAGTCGGAGTGGTGGCGTACCGGTTGGCCTTACCGCCTGAGTTATCTCACGTGCATGATGTGTTTCATGTCTCCATGCTTCAGAAATGTCAACCTGAGCCGAAAATAGTAGTACAGTAGTTTAACATTTCGGTACGGTATGACGTGTCGTATGAGGAGGCACCAGTTCAGATGCTTGACCGAAAGATAAAGAGTCTGCGTCATCGTGAGATTCCCCTAGTAAAAGTATTATGGCAGCACCATGGAGTTGAGGAAGCAACATGGGAGCTTGAAATGATGATGCAGGAACGTTATCCGCATCTGTTTGCACTTTGAGGTGAGCTTTAATTTCGGGGACGAAATTGCCTAAGGGGGGTGGAGCTGTAACACCCTAAAGAATTAATTGAGATTAATTAAGGTAATTGAGATTATAAGTGTGCCTAATCTGATTTAATTTATTGAGTTTAAATAATTCCAAGGTATTTAAATTATTCACAGTAATTTATTTAATCCAGAAGTGTGTATGGGCGCATTTCTGGACTGTTATACTTTACACATGTCATTTTCTTTTATTTTTCTTTTCTTTTCTTTCCTTTTCTTTTTTTTCTTTTTCCTTTCTTTTCTTTCCTTTCTTTTTCTTTCCCGTGCATTTCTCTCTCTCTCACACTTCCGTGCTCTCTCTCCC